>NC_043705.1:81752354-81798143 GCF_006229205.1 Suricata suricatta | reverse complement strand
TTTGGATTCTGTGTCTCCCCCTCTCTCTCTGTTCCTCTGCTGCTCACGCTGTCTTTCTCTCTCTCAAAAATAAATATTAAAAAAAAGAGCACCCAAATTTTATTGAATGAACACAATTAACCCAAGTGTCAGCCCCTATATGGCCTCAAATTCCTCAGTATTCTAGGATCATATTTTCCTTCAATATTTTAATATTTTAATAGAATGGCTCAGGCCCCTATTGGACATGAGGTGGGTAGCCCATTGCTCTTCTGCCCCATAATGCTCTGAGTCTTATGAGTTGGGAGAAGAGTCCATATATGTTCCCTGCTCACCTACCACTTGAGTTGTTTTCCTCTGAACTCGTGCTATTAGTTTTATTCTGTGATTTATGTCCTGGGATTGCCATCCTCTTTGTGTCCTGGGCACTGTTCCACTGACACAGAGTGCTACCTGGCAGACTCTTACTGACGGAATGTAAAGGTGGTTAAAGCATATCACCACTTTAATTTACTCATTCAAGAATTCACCAAACATACCAGCATTCATTTAGTGTCTAGTGACACTGTGCTGGGCACTGGGGAGACAGATAATAAACAAACAAAAGTCCTCACATTCATGTTGCTCATACTCCAGTCAGGAAAACAACACACACAGGCACACAGACGAATGTAAAATTACAATGGAGGCAAGTGTGATGAAGGAAAGGCCCCTGGTGGACCGAGGGCTATGGCAGTGGGCTTGACAGAGAGCAGAAGAGTAAGTGTGCGTTAGCCAGCCCTGTGGCAGAGAGCAGGGGAGAAGGGCACTGGAGAAAGGGGGACAGCACATAGAAACCACGTGGAACGAGCAGTTACAGAGGTCCATGTGCTAGGAACATACAGATCCAGGCCAAGAAGGAAAAGAAGTGAGTCTGGAGAAAACATGCAAAGCCACTTTGCCAACTACACAGACTACTTCAGGCTTTCTTAACAACAAATGTGCTCTAAGTCCTAAAGTTAAGTGGGAGTTATTAAACAGTTTGAAGTAGGGAACTGACATATCCTTTGTACTTTGGAAAGTGCTGGTTACTGTACACAGATGAGACTAAAAAGGGTGAGGCATGGTGGATGCAGGGATTCCAAAAACAAAGTGTTGGCCCAGATGAAAGATGATGGTTTAGACTAGGGAAATGATGGTGGAAATGGAGATAAACGGGAAGATTTCAGAAGCATTTAGTGCAGCATACAGCGAGAGGACCTAGTGATATGAGGGAAGCATAGGAGGACAAAAGTGCAAAGTTCACTAAAGTAGTATAGACAGCAAATTGTAAAGAATACACTAGACATTGCCGTCTTAAAAAGTGATCAGACTTTGCTGAATGTGGAAAATTTTTGTGAGCTATGCCTCTCCTTAGCTTCTTGCCTAAGAGCTTTTCCTTTAAACTCACTTTGTCTCCTTTAAAAGCATATTCTCTACCACCATTTTGTTGCTTTACATATTTCTGGGTTCACAACCACTTCTTCATAATAATTGTAACATAATGAAACTATTACGTGTACAGTTTAACACTAGTCTCCACTACTTTAGAGTCTACATTGCCATGGCCAAGACTTCTACTGAACTGCTGCTAAAGTGCCTGCCATCGTTTTTGACCCTTCGTGTATTACAAAGGCCTTGGAAAGTATTGAAATCACAGCATTATTTTTAGTACGTCTTAGATCAAGTTCTTAGGCTTAGACTTTCACCAGAGCTTCCAGGGTCATGGAGTTATGTATGGCTATGGCACTTTCATCTCTCCATTGGACAAAATTTGTTTCATGCTTCCTTAAACCCTTCATTTCCTATCATCTTCTGTGTTACTGACCAGCTATAGTATTTATACCTCCTAGAGAAGATAACTTTTTTTAAAGTTTATTCATTTTGAGAGAGAGAGAGAGAGAGAATGAGAATGTGAGTATAAGCTGGGGAGGGACAGAGAGAGAGAGGGAGAAAGAGAATCCCAAGCAGGCTCCACAGAGACCATGTGGGGCCTGAACTCACAAACCATGAGATGGTGACCTTAGCCGAAGCCAAGAGTCTGAATGAGTGACCCAAGCACCCCAAAGATTACCTTTTTATTATTATCTAGTTCTCACACTATATGTCATTTCCTATCTTCTAAAATGTCAGTTTAGGTAACCCAGCATGATTTACAGAAACTAAATGCTATATACAATAGTCTACAAAGAATAAGTACTGTATGTTAACAATGTAGAATCAAAATGCTGAGTAATGAATTATGACTTAAATATCCAGATATTCCTGGGAGGAGAAATATCTATACCTAATACTGTTCTTGTGCTCTTTTGAAGGGAACATCCTTTCTCAGAACTTCCCCTGTTTTCTTATCCGGATTTCTTCACCAGAGCTGATGAAGAGTTGGCACAAATCATTGACCATCATGTAAGACTGACTTTCTTAAACTAGTAGCAAAACCTTTGTTTTTTAAATGCACTTTGAATTAGAAGGTGTAGTTTTGAGACTGAGACATTAACACGGCGAACTTAAAAATGAAGCCATGATTGGTCATTGCCAAACTTAATTATATCTCACTGCTAGATCTATAGATTTCAGTGCCTTTATTGGGTTATAGAGAATTTGGCTTTCTGTCACCTGTAAAATACTAGCCTTATCCCGCTTCCTGAATTAGTACTGATTTCTTGTGACAAGGATCTGATATTGAACACTGAACGCTGATTTCTTTTGTAATGTGGTTTTAATAATGGAACAAAAATCTTTTAACTCAATTTTTGGTGATCATTCTTTACCTCTGAAATATTAGAAAGACTATAATTATTGTGTTCTTGGGATAAGTTAAACAGTGGCAATCAAGGTCATTCACTTAAGACACCTTAATCCACTGAGCTATATTTAGTTGATTTCTTATGAAGTAATTTTGCATCTTCTTTTTAAGAGTAGAATTGCAGTAGAAGAGAAAATACTTGTTTTCTATTTTTCTTTTAATACAGTATGGACTCAATAGCATTAGACTATGTTTAAATTAACTTTAATACAGGTAATTCAGTATTATGTATCATATTACTTATATTTCCATGATTAATATTTTCATGTTAATTTAATTAGTGATCTTTTGAAAAAGAAAAGGATTATTTCAGTTACTGATTCCATTGAATAGTTATCACATAGCTAATGTTTAAGCCACGAGCAAAAGTATTGGGGTTTGGAGACTGAATGATGCCCTAGAATCTCAAGATGGTAACTGTGGTATCGTCCTTTTATTCACTAATGAAATTTCCGCTAAACCAATATATTACATATACAGAACATTATAAAAATTTTATAATGATTTACAAAGTGCAGCATCTGTATTCTACTATTTACTTCAACTAAATGATCTAGGATAGATTACAGGGGATAGCAAATTGCTAATGTGTATATACTCATATGTAGTATAATTTCAATAACAGAACAAAACCCTTTTGACTACATTTTCAGTGACTTTTTTCCCTTGAAAGATAATAAGACTTTAATAATTTTGTAATTAAACACATCTGCCTAGGGCTAGTTCAAGAGACAGAGGACATCCTTTTGATGTCCAAGGATGGACATCATCTTTTTCTCTTTCCAAGGATGTAAGCATTATCTAAGTAATTGGTGCCATGGATCTGTTTATAGTATATCCATGGAAGTGTAAAGGAATTCTTTCTGTTAACTATTAGAATCCAAATTGTTTGATACATGGCTAGCAATAGTTTGTAGGATTGATTTGAGAAGGTTTAGGAAGTTTCTCCTAATATCACATTTAAAACAAATATTCATGTATATATCATTTCCTTTCAGATAGCTCTAGCAATAGTTCTCTGTACTTATTTTTGCTTTTATGTTAGTTAATATTATCTTCACAAGCCTGTAACACATTTATCAAAAAGAAAAATGGTAGTTTACAATGGAGTTATTTGCCTAAGGTTTTGATGTTAGTAAATAAGTAATGTTTTTTGCATCCACACACAAAACCAGATTTACAGACTTCAAATCCATTTTCATAGTTGCTTAATTTCTTGGTTTATAATTCCTAACCTAGGCAGGGTAGAAAGGTGGAATCTGTGGTACTGGCAAGAAACAAAAACATGCAACCTCAAGTTGAGTTGTACCATTAAGTCAATTGAATATTATTAAGTGGCCCTATTAAGCAAATAATAAGGCAGATACCTCTAATTATACAGCATTTATTAAGGTTCCTTGTACACTGCTGGCATTCTATAGTATGGTGATTAAAATCCTGACTGAATGGGTTAAATAAAGCAGTAAATAGTGCTTCTATTTCCCATCAACTTCAACCATATCTGCATCATCCGTCTTGCTGCCACAGTTGATGATAACAGTATTAGATAAAGTCAAGACAAGATAATGGTTTATCCAAATTGAATTTGTCATGGTCAAGAGAGGCAAAACGAGGAAGAAAAGTTTACCTTTTTTTTTTCTGGGACTAACAGAAAAAAAGATCATAATGTGATGGCAAATTCCAGCAATGCCAAGTTTCTAACAAGAGGGTGAACTAAGAGACGAAGAGCTGTCTCCTGGACATTAGCAATATGATAGCACGTTACTGCTTTTATACGTGCTGTTTGGGAAACCAAAGGATTCTATTTTGCTGAGAGCTCTTAAGCATTAATCTCCTGTTGATTTTTCACAAGGTAAAGATCAAGGTCAGGAAGTACACTGAAATCTCTCATATAAGGTAGATTAGTTCCCTTTGCTTATAGATACTGTCATTATTATACCAACTACCACTTTTGTGCTAGAACATAAATTTGGTAGTTTTATTATTATTTAGTTATATGACAAAAGTTGTATGTCACAGATGGGTATCATAGTTATCAAAGTAACTTTTTAATTTCTTACACCTTAAAATTTAACTGGGAGTAAGAAAAATGAATAATATTTTATTATGCTTTTTCATTTAATATTTACCCTGAATGTGTTGACATTTAAAAAAATGTATGGCCTTTGGAAAGCTGAGAGATTTTTTAAAATTCTGTGGTTTAGTACTTCTTATTAATATCTATATACCCTAAATAATAGTTATAATTCACAGCACTAGTACATAGTAATCTATAAGTTAACTGATAGGTCCTTAAGCATAGTCTGGTTGTTTGTGAGTACGGATGGACTGAGGGGGACAAAATGAGCAAGTGTAGGAAGTATCTTGAGAAACTTCCAACATTTCATGCTAGGGGTCATTCTGCCCTGAACTTTTTACCCCGAGAGATTACCACCTCCTTCACTATTTCCTTCATTAAAGATAGTAGAAGGGGAAAAGGGTCCTCATGATGATGTTTGCTTGACTTGAAGTCGTTACTTCTGACAAATGACTCTAGAACTTCTGCCTCCAGATAATGCTGTTATTATTGTCATGAATTAACATGCTTAATTGAAGTGAATCCTTTAGAAGTCTGCATTTGCTGCAGGATCAGCATTTGTCTGCCCATCAATTTCATTTTCTACTTGATATGTAATAGTATCACAATTTTTACCTTTCAAGTTAGTTTGGCTTTTCTTTCTATTTAGCTTTGGTTTTATTATTTTCTGATTCCATGCTATCATGTAAATAGCAATATTAATGAAAAACTGAAATTCCTTTGTAATATAAAAATGTAAACCCTATTTTCTCTTTTATGAATGGTTTATTATTATTAAAATGTTAAAAGGCAATACTGGTTTATTTTTTCTCTCTGTTTTTGGGGGGATCAGAATTGTATACTTACTAATAGATAGCTTATATGTTTTCCAGTTATGGTACGGTTTAAGTTCTTTAAGAGTATCTGTGAGAAAAACCGAGAAGATAGTTAGATAATAGAATCTGCATCTTAAGAAGCTAAGGTGATATAATCTTTCATGGAAAATCGTATGGAAATGATGCTTTCTCTCTGTGACAGTGGCAGGAAGAGCTAAGGATCCGACAGAAGGAAGATGAAATATGTGAGGCCCAAGAACGTAAAGACAAAGAGTTAGAGGAAGAAAAACACTTCAGAGAAATTATGAAGAGAAGAGAAGAAAAACTACACAAGCAAACCAAACCCTACGAGCTTCCTCCTAGGACTGAAGTAATTTCATTAGAAATAAAATGACCCCCCCCCCCACCCAAAATTGAAGTCCAAAATGCCAGAAATTCATTGCATGAAAGAGACTATGAGAGTTAGATGTTAGGAAACTTTCCTTCTAATTAATTGGAGGCCATTTCTTAGGAGTTGTTAACCTGGTACAGACTCTTTAATAGTTGTATCTTAGTCCCAAATTAGCTGCTCTTAATCACATTTGAGTGAACTGATTTTACTAAACTTTTTCAAGAATACAGCTAGAGCTTTTCCTAATTGACTTTTTTTCTTGTGATCATACAGCATATTTATTCAATGGTTCTAGAGTAGTGATTTTTCAGTGGACAGTCAGAGATGAAAAGCAATTTATTGAAGAGTCACACTTAAGAATTATTTCTTGAAAATAGAATGAGCACCAACTGATACTCCTATATTAACTATTATACAAATAAAAGAAGTAAGGCACTTGCTTGGATTTGCATTTCATGGTCAGTCAATGCCACATCAAGCTATATGTCAGAATTTGCACATCTGGAGAGGCCAGACGTCTGAGAATGATGTGGTCTTTAGCACACACCAGAGGTGACCCCTGAGTGACAGTGGGTTTACTTTGCCAGATGAGTTTATGAGGATGGATATGGATGGTTCTGAAAGGTATGGTAACACTTACCAGAGGGATTCATCCAACTAGAAGTCATTGTTTAAATGGCACTTCACTTCCTCTGTGGCTCTCAATCTATGGATAGGAGTGTTGGGTTGGGATTCCTGTGATGGCTTACCTTCCTTTTCTGGAAAAGATAGATAATAATCACACCTCAATTTCACACAGGTGACTTGGTGATACTCAAGAGACAGTTAGCTTATCATGGATATTAACCTCAAATGACTGCCAGCTCCAGAAGATAATAGAAATCAGTGACAGAGGCTATGGAATACCTACCCCATATCAAGAAAGTTCCTAGTACTCCTACACTCTCCAATGTATTGTCAGCAAGAGAGGATCATACAGTATTTCAAGAAGTTCTCAAATAGGATTATTTTTTAAAATAGAAAGTGCTGAATTTTAGGATAGTGACAACTAGCTTTTTAAAAAATCACATAATTTGGGGTTAAATTTGACATATGGGCCACAAATTTGTGACCCATATTATGTGAATTTACAGTGTCAATATTTAAGATAATAATAACATATAGTAGGAAAATGGAAGGTGGGAAGGGTGTTTTTATTATGATTCCCTATAGGGTTGTTTCAAATCTATAGTGCTCTTCCCAAACCTTGTGTGTCATCCTTGTCTCCTCTTATACAGAATAAATCAGTTCTCGGGTATATTACCTCCCAATGCACCTTTCCAAATACCTTCATATATTTGTGCTTTCTCCTCATGTGAAAAAGAAATCTCTCCTACAGCCTCTTTTCCATGAATTTCACCCCTTTCACAATCTTCCCCTAGAGCTCCTTATCACTCACTCCTGCCCACGGAGGTCTCAATTTTCTACCATCCTTCTTGCCAAACGACTCTCTCCTTAAGTCCCACAGTGAGGGCCGCCTTTCTAGACTGCCCTTTTAAGTTGTAACTTCTCTGAGGATTTGTGAGAGAGGGAACCACTCGGCTGTGAGTTGTGGGGAAGGGACTCTGGACGTCTCACTGCTGCTTTCAAGAATTTCAGCAAATCCTTCTGTTTCAGAACCACTTTCATAGAAGCTTCGTGCTTCCAATTTCTGTACTGTTCCTACTCTGGGGCATGGACCAGTCTGCCTTAAGGCCTCCTCATGGCAGACTTAGGTTCATTTATTTATTTTTCTACCCTGCTTAGTCTGTTCCCACTTATTCACCTGCTTTCTAATATCCACATTTTTTTTAAGTATTATCAATGTGTTATCTTCTTTTCTCCTTATGGATTTATGCCTTTAAAAAAATAGTTCCTTTTCTATCATAGTCATGGAGATTTGTAAGGAAGCAAAATAAACACACACATGTATATACATAGAGAGAAAGATGATTAATCAGAATGTTTATACCTTTATTCTTATTCTCTAAAAGTCTTTTTTCTTATACTTTAAAAATCATAGAATCTGGGAACACACATCTCTCTTGGTTTTATTCCTATATCCTTAAGTTTTAGCAAAGGCTGGGGCTTGTAGGTCTGGGTTCACGTCCTAGCTATGCCTCCTCCTAGCTCTGAAACATTGAGTATGTCGCTGACCCACTGGAACTTTGGTTTACTCATCTATAACACTCATCTCTACAATTCATGTAAAGAGTGGCAACAGTCAGAAGCTAATCCAGAAACTAGAAATTAAAAGAGAATTTAACAAAAGGAATTGTTCTATTTATTTTTTTTAATAATTTTTTAATGTTTATTTTAAGAGAAAGGTGCGAGAGAGAGCGCGTGTACAGGGGGGAGGGCAGAGAGAGAGGGAGAGAGCGAATCCTAAGCAGGCTCCGCCCTGTCAGCATAGAGCCCAATGTTAAGCTCAGACTCAGGAACTGTGAGATCATGACGTGGGCTGAAATCAAGAGTTGGATGCTGAATCAACTGAGCCACGCAGGTGCCCCAGTGAAATGAAATTGTTTTAAAGGTGTTAGAGAATGGAGAAAATGAACTAGAAATAACACTAACTGCAAGAAACTGCCACCACCTCTAGGACCAGGGTATCAGAGAGAAGTGGGCTGAATTATTAACATCAGAAGCATGGAAGAGGAACCGCACACAGTGGGACTCCCAGCCTTCTGACCCGAGGCGCCGCCCCGCGGCTGCTGGGACCTCTGACGCGCAGGAGCTGATTTGCGGGCACCCGGAAAAAAGGAAACAAGAACTCATTGTCTGTGTGGAAACCAGGCTACCAGGAAGAGCAAGAACATGGAAAGAATCGACTTTCCTTTGCCCTCCAGGAGCTCTTTCTCCTGGGCTCATGCCCCAGCGTCACAAAGCACACAGAGGGTGGGTTTAGGAACGGAAGACACTAGTTAGATAATTAGAAAAAGCATGTAACACAATACCTAGAACACATTAGTCCGTGCAATGCAAGTTAATCCAGCCTTTTTGTTTCTTCTTCTGCATTTTTGACAAGTTCTTCTAGGACGAAAAGAAAAAACAAAACACTTGGAAGAAAGCATCACCTTTTTAAGTTAATGGAAATGTAAAGGAAATTTACTCTAATTTATCTTTAGAACCAGCCCTTAATTGTTCCAGTAAGTACTTAACCTAACACAAACTCAACTCAAACTCTTTATAATTTACCCTTCATATTAGTTTTGCCTCAAAATGTACAACATGTTCTCTGAGTTCCAGGGTGGGTTGTCTCAGCAACTCCTGTGTATTCAGCTTATGGTTTCTAAGCCCTGGCTACTTATTTTCTCAGTCTTCTCATTTCAAGTTTGTGGATGAAAAAGGAGAATGAGAAGCAGATTCCATGTCTACTTACCCTCCCCGGATCCTACGCATCTTTAAATGCCTCTACTGCTTGAAGTGTTAACTTCTCTCAGATCTAAATTCCTTTCTGCCTACAAGATGCTTCCGTGCTACTTTCACTCTAGGGTTACTTTTATTTTGAAAGAATAAACCCGGGTCTTCCTACATTCATTTATTATGAATTCTCTCTAGATTTCTCTTAGCAACTATCAAAGCAGCTTCTTCTTCACATAAATTACCTAATAAACCCTTTACCCTTACTGAGAATGAAATACTTTTAGGACTTTTAGTCAGTTTTATTTGGGTATTGTAAATTAAAAGACACATATTAGGGGACAAAAGAGAGAAAAGATGAATAGTAAATAAATTGTGAGTAGCAGAAACATGAAAATAAGCCTTTCTGCTAGTGCAATTTAATAAAGGTAAAAGATTCACCGAGGTTTGTGGGGCATGCCAAAGAAAATACCCAAAATGAGTATTTTGAAATGAAATTACAGAGTGGGTGTTTAGGGGCATGGAGAGGCAGTACACAAAACAACTCATAGCAACAATTTTAGAAATAACTCTATCATAATGTTGAGGAATTATAATTCAAGTAATTGATTCTTCTTCTCTTGCCAGTAAAAATCACCTCTGGGACATATAACTGCAATTGTCTACTAGTTGATTCTGAGCAACCTTTCTCACTGTTTTTGAATTTTTTATATCAATGAATCCAAACAAATTGACAGCCTATAACTAGTAAATACAGTTCCTTCTTTCCACCATACCCATCTTGCTATGTCCATACCACAGGGTTCAATAGCACGGTTTTCTGGAAGCGGCACTTTCAGCATTTTAAGTTGGGCTTTCTGAACATTTTTAGCTATTTAGCACCATCTCCAGTCTCTACCTACAAGGTGACAATAGCAGCCCTGGTCCCCGCACCCTGTCAGTCCTGACTACAAGCACCTCAGGGAACAAAGTTGCTCCTGGTGATGACTGGTCTATCGTTTCACTGACCTTGACTTCCAAATTCCAAAGTTACTTCTTGGTCATTGCTTTCAGTCTGCTTTCAAATTCTGTCAACTGCTTACACATGAAGATGGCACTTTCGGTCAGCTAGTGACTCTCACTTAAAAATCACCATAGGTCACATGAAGCCACTTCATTCCTCCTCGTGTCTCCATTTGCTGAAGTGGGAACATGAATAAAAGCACCCCTATTTGTTTTAGATGTGATTACTGGTGATATGTATCACCTTTCCTGTGGGCTAAACATAAAGGAAGACAGGAAGTTAGGAAAAACTGCTCTGGCAATGCCTGTATAGAAAAGACATGTCTAGTGATAAATTCAGCCCACACTGTGCTTCTAGCCTTAGACCGGCCACTTAAAGTATTTGTAAGACTCCTCGTACTAATTCTAGCTATTTTCTTTGACATGCAGGATATGTTTGGAAATTTAGAGCAAAACTCATTTTAAATTATCATCTTCTATAACATAAATTCACATATTTATACAGTTTTGCAAATTGTGTTGATGATTTTGTTACATTTGAGCTACATGCATTTTTCATAGTGACACAGATTTCAAGGATAATTTGGCTATAATGTTATTCAAGCTCACTTTTTCCTCCGATCATTCTAGCTAAGGGACCTATTTACATAATACCGAGTGCCTTGCTATTTTTTTTATTCCTGCTTCATTGGAAAGCCAAAAGTAAACAAAATGAAATGCATTTCTAAAGCACTTTTTAGTTGGAGGATCTTTGTGGTATCCAACTTACTAGTGAAATTCCTCCGGCAGAGACTCAATACTGGAAAAGGCAGGTTCTCTTATGAATTAACGAACACGGTAGAGGTTAAGCGTTTCAGAATCACCAGTTCAACACTCTCTATATAGTCAGACTACTGGCAGTACAGTCAGGCCTTGACTACTGACTCTCAGGTTTCCTTTTAAGCACATTCCTGGGGCACCTGGGAGGCTCAGCTGGTTAAGCATCAGATTTCGGCTCAGGTCATGATCTCGCAGTTTTTGAGTTCGAGCTCCACGTCGAGCTCTATGCTGACAGCTCCGAGCCCGGAAGCTGCTTTGGATTCTGAATCTTCCTATGTCTCTGCTCCTCCCCTGTTCACACTCTTTCTCAAAAATAAATAAACATTAAAAAAATTAAGGACATTCATAATTTTTACTTTATTGGAAAGCTGAGTTTGACTAAACGCAAAATTCTCAGAAAGACTTAACATAGGGAGCTTCCTGGTAGGCCGAGGCAATCAAGCCAAAGAGAAATATAATGATGAGAAATCATCTTTTATTTAAGCTAACCATCAATCACTCCCCATACCTGGTTTAAGAAGAAGAGTGAAAATAAGCCTAAAATGTAGTCATTCTTTAATTACCAAATAATAAAGGTTTGAGTTTTCTCCCTTGAAGAAAAACTCTAGAGCCAATTACAACCCTTGGAGCCAACAGTCATGGGAAAAGGGAGATGATAAGGAGAAATGAAATAGCTTATAAGATATTTGTATTAGTGATTAGAATCAATAATCCAGTGCTTTCATTTTACAGATGAGAAAACTGAACACTTACAGGTCACCAAGCAAAACATGAGCTATTCATTAGTTTGCTGAACACACAAAACTATGAAGCAGGTACAATCATGTCCAATGAATCCTGAAGAAACAGAGGCTGTTAGAAGTAATGTGCTACGTCACTTCGGTCTGTTAGCTCTTAACCACCACACTTCATTTCCTTAGAGATTTGGAGAAATAGCAATCAAGAATCTTACCCAAGACCCAATTCTGCTTGTGATACCATTCTGAGGTTCTCTGTCCAAACATATCATGCCATTTATGAATACACACTCACAAAATAGAAATAAAAACACAAGTATATAAAGTTGAATTGACAGTAAAGCTTTAGATGAACTATCAAGGTAATTAGAAGTGTGACAACTCATGAAATGTCAATTGAGTCATGATTGTTTTTAGTAATCATTCAGGAGTGAATACTAAAATGCTATTCTGTACTCATCCTAATGTATAGTTATTATAATGATTTTGAAAGAACAAATAGTATCTGGGAAGCAAGGAGTAGCCAGTAGTAAAAGTTTTGGCTGTGCCACTTCTGTGTTCTTTGTAGAGTCATTCAATGGAGGGTTTTCTGATTTTGTTTTTGGGTTTTTTTAGCCTATTCCTTGACTCTATTTTATTTTCATGTTGTATTTGTCAATTAGGTATTGTTTGAACCTTGAATAAAATCAATTTTTAAAAAGGATTTTTGACTTTTGTGTCATATCTTCCTTATCCATTCATCTGTTGATGGACACGTAGGTTGCCTTTGTATCTAAGCTATTATAAATAAGGCATCAACAAACATGGGGGTGCATGTATCTTTTTGAATTAATGTTTTCATTTTCTTTGGGGAAATACCCACTAGTGGAATTGCAGGATAATATGGTTATTTCTTTTAATTTTGTGAGGAACCTCCAGAGGGGAGGTGAATGGAGAGATGGGCAACATGGGTAAAGGTGAGTGGGAGATACAAGCTTCCAGTTCTGGAATTAAGAAGTCATGGGAATAAAAGGCACAGCACAGGGAAGGTACTTAGTGCTATTGTAATAGTGTTGCCTGGTGACAGATGGCGGCTGCACTGGTGGTGAGCACAGCGTAATGCACAGAGAAGGTGAATCACTATATTGTATCCCTGAAATTAATGTACCATTGTATGTCAGCTATACTCAAAACAATTTGAAGAAAGGGATTTTGGTAATAGTTGCAACTAGACATAAGGCACAAATAATTCAAAAGACAAACCTTGCATTTTAACTCTGATTTCCTGGCTCTAATTCTTATATCTGTACCACTTATACATCAATATAACACAGGTAATTTTAAGTACCATCATACATCACAAGAACACTGATGACTATATTTTAAATGTGTCTGTGAAAAGTGAAATGGAATATTAATCCAAGGTTGTAGATGCAGCAATGTCTATTCCTCCAGGGACAACAAAATACCTTTTGGGAAGTAAAGCAGGTATTAAAATCTGGATTTACCCATGTGGTCCTGTTATTTCTTTACCTTTTGCTTATTCTAAAACTTGTATTTCCTGTTCACTTGTCTCCTTCAAGTTACTCTAGATAAACAAATACAATGACAATAATTTAAAAGAAGGACAATAGGCAGGCAAGTGGACCTGGGGATGGTGAGGAGGAGGAGGAAAATTATGAGGAGGAGGGTAAGGATGATAAGGTCAATGTGTACTGAATCCTTATATTTTACTCTGGGACAAATACTGTTAATACTTCCCATTTAATTATTATTTTGCGGAACTCTGGACATACGTACAATTATCTCTTCTTCTAAATGAGGACTTAAGACTTAGAGAGTCAGTTAACTTGTTCAAGGTTGCACAGCTAGTAAGTCAGCCTTTTGAGCTTGACTTCTCTGACCCTCAGGCCTTTGTTCTCAAGCAAATGTGCTGTAGTGAATCTGCAGTTATATCAGCATGTTAAGATTGAAAATGGTAACAATCACAAGGAGAATGAGGAGAGTGAGAATAAACGACTTGAGAGCCAGGATTTTTTACTTTTACTCAATAATGTTATTGACCAGAACTTACAACGGTTTCTAGTCCACAGCACGCTCTCAACACATTTCTGGAATAACTGAAAGGATGGATGGATGAATGAATGAGTGTATGGGTGGGTGAATGAATGACACGACACAACATGGAGAGGGTTTAAGATTTTTCTATTAAACTAGAAAGTTCATTTTTAGAGAAGCTTGTTCATTTAACAGCAGTGAGTGAGTATCCCTTCACGCCAGGCCGTGCTGCGCTGTGGGTGCAATGGGCAGCCTACTCGCATGGAGCTTACCGCCTGCTTGCTGGCTTCCGTATCTATTATAAATCCAAAACGTCTATACATCATACATAACATATAAAATAGAATGTATTTTAGCCTCATTTAACTGACATCAAAGCAGTATTTATAACACTGGGGTCAGAGCACAGTGGGGAAAATTTTGTAAGAAAGAAGAATCATCCTAGGTATGTAGAAAATTTAATGCCCTTTCCAAGTTACCTGACTCCAGGTTAATTAACAGAGCCTATTATATTTTTTTCCTCACATACAAGTTATTTTTGTGAGCATATTAAAGCCTTTAGAAAATTAAGTTTTACAGGTACTATAAATGCCGGCATGTTTTTATATTATACAGATATATTGATTCCTGTTTATCTTTAATGTCTGATTTGACTTCTCAGTCAAAAGCAATGATTTAAGGGACACCTGGGTGGCTCAGTCGGTTGAGTGTCCGACTTCGGCTCAGGTCTCACAGCTTGTGAATTCAAGCCTGTGTCAGGCTCTGTGCTGACAGCTCAGAGCTTGGAGCCTGCTTTAAATTCTGTGTCTCCCTCTCTCTCTGCTCCTCCCCTGCTCATGCTATATCTCTCTCTCAAAATAAATACGCATTAAATTTTTTTTTAATTTGAAAACAATGATTTAAGTAGAGTTCCTTCCATTGCACTTGCCTCCAACGTGATCACCAGGGCACGGGACTTGTGGCCTAAGAAGAGAAAAAAGGTGGGTCTTGAGGAAGAGATGGCCCAACCCTCTTCCAGGCGTGGAGACTGGAGAGCAAGGTTTAGAGTGGGAAGATTTAAGGGTGCTTGACACCCTCACTGTCACCCTCAAGGTGAGAGGTGGTTATTTAGTACCCAGGTGCCAAAGCACCTCAGATTAGTGGCATGACCTGCTGGTAAAGAGCTAGTAAGTAGGGAGAGGTATTACACACAGCCATTTCCAAATACACTGTTGTCTGGGTGAAATGAGAAGCCAGATATCTGGTGTTAGCCCAAGAAGCCCAAATACGTGGAAAGGATTCTGCACATTGGTGCAGAAGGTGTACCAGTCCATCCATTCTGCCGTAGAGGTCAAGTAGGATCTAGCAGACACTGGGAGGATTTAAGGATCCAATTGCCCGTCTACTACCTTACGAAGCCATACCTCTCTCCCATGTATTCAAATGTCATCTTAGAAAAGAGATTAAGAGAGAATCTGAAAGACAATGCAGTTTTCCCAAAAGCAATAAGGTAACATTTAAATCATCTTTGAGATAGAAGCAATAAGGTAACATTTAAATCATCTTTTGAGACAGAAGCTGGGGAGATGGCTAAGTAGAAGGACCCTAAGTGCACCTCATTCCACAGATACAACTAGGTAACACATCAGTGTAAACAACTCAGAAAATGACCCAAAGACTGGTTGAACAAACGAAAACTAAACGTAGAAGTCACATCAAAGAGGATAGGAAACGTGGAGAGTTGGTGGGGAACAAATCAGACCCCAAGACTGTCTTCAGGAGTGTGCTAAGAAGAAACAGCATGGCAGCCCACAGAGTTCATGAAGCACAGAAGCAGCAGTTTGAAAACTGCCTGGCACATCCAGGCAGGAGAGTTACTTACTCATCTCAAAGCATGTTCCAGAGGGAAAAGAACCTTGGGAGACTCCTCCAGGAACAAAGGAGCTGGCAGGCACCATGTCCCTCCCCTGCTCCTCAGCATAAACAGCTGGACCAGCTGTGAGAACCTGCAGGAACCATTACAGCACCAACATTCCTTACCTAACTTGCTTACACCACAACCTGCCCAACAGCACTTCAGTGAACCTGCCTTCTCCAGCCAGGGTGGCCTCAGTCTAGATGCTACAGGCCCCTAACCCAGAAGACCAGCCCACATTTTACAAACACTGGGCACCTTGCCCTCATATTCTTTGTACATCTGCCCCATCCAACCCAACCAGACTTGGTCCCAGCAGTAGCAGCAGGAGCAGCAGAAGCAGAGGACTAGTGCACAAACTTTGCTAAAACTGCATGCCACACCCCCAAGCACGTTGGGTCTACTCCCTCCAATACGCATTTGGCAGGAGCCCACCCAAACCAGGGTGGTAGTGTATAAAGAGCCTTGAAAGGAACCTCCATCACTCCAAAGTAACTCCTGCCTGAGGAAAGGGAAAGATAGTCTACACACCAGTCAGACTGTGGCTCCAGCAGTGGCCTGGGAGAAGGCAGCATGTCTGATTGCAGGCCCTGCCCACCAACAAAACTTCTCAGGGAACAACACAGGGGAAACACTCTGTAGTTGGTGCTACTGCATCTCTGGCAGATGCCTTGTATGACTAAACTCAAGTCCAAGGTAGCCTCAGACTAGTCCACTAACACCACAAGGAACAAACACTGACCACAAAGGGCCAAGAGCCACTGCAGACGATTGGACTCAGCCACAACAACAGGGCACCTATGAAGTCCCAGGTTCTGGTGAAAAACAAAATGGGACTCTGCACTGCAAGGCACTACAGGACCGCTTCTTTGTAAGGCTACTACTTTCAAGAGCAGGAGATTTAGCTGGTTTTCCTAACACACAGAAACAAACACAGAGAGTGAGACAAAATGAAGAGTCAGAAGAATATGTACCAAACGAAAGAACAGGACAAAACCATAGTATAAGACCTAAGTGAAATGAAGGTAAGTAATATGCCTGATTGAGAATGTAATGATCATAAAGATACTCATGGAGGAAATAGTGGAGGACAATAGTGACGCCTTAACAAAAGAGTTAAAAAAGAACCAATCAGAGATGTAGAACACAGTAACTGAAAGTGAAAATACACTAGATGGAATAAATAGAAGACTAGAAAAAGCAAAAGAACACATCAATGAGTTGGGTGACAGATTAATGGAAAGCAATCAAGTTGTATGTGAGAGGAACAAAAATACACAAAATAAGAGTAGACAGGAAACAGCAATACCATGAAGTGTAATACCATTCACATTATAGGGATTCCAGAAAGAGAAGAGAGAAAAAAGAGGGCAGAAAATGTTTTTGAAGAAATAATAGCTGAAAATGTCCTGAATTTGGGGAAGGACACAAACTCAAATCCAGGGAGCACAGAAATTCCATGAAAAATCAACCCAAGGAGACCCCCACCAAGACACACAGTAACTAAAATGGCAAAGTGTAGTGATAAATAGGGAATTTTAAAAGCAGCAAGAGGGATAAAAGTTACATAGAAGGGAAACCCCCTAAGCCTATCAGCTGAGTTTTCAGCAGAAAGTTTTCAGCCAGAAGGTACTGGCATACTACATTCAAAATGCTAAAGGGGAAAAATATGCACCCAAGAATACTCTATGCAGCAAGGTATCATTTAGAATAGAAAGATAAAGAGTTTCCCAGACAAACAAAAGTCAAAGGAATTCATCACCACTACAAGAAATGTTAAATAGACTTTTCTGACTGAAAAGGAAACATTATAAATAACAGCAAGAAAAGCAGAAGTCATAAAAGCAGTTAAATTAAGTATATCTGTTAAAATAAGCCAAGAGACTCACAAAATAAAAGGATGTAAATGATGGCACCATATACGTACAACGTAGAGGTGAGAGGACTAAGAAATGGGTTCAAATTTAGGTGACCATCAACTTAACAAAGAATGCTAAATGCAGAAGACATTGTACACAACCTTAATGGTAACCATAAATTAAAAACCAGTGATAGGGGCGCCTGGGTGGCTCAGTCGGTTGAGTGACTGACTCCAGCTCAGGTCATGATCTCATGGTTTGCAGGTTTGGGCCCTGCGTCGGGCTCTGTGCTGACAGCTTGCTCAGAGCCTGGAGCCTGCTTCAGATTCTGTGTCTCCTTCTCTCTCTGCCTCTCCCCAGTTCATGCTCTTTCTATGTCTCTCAATAATAAATAAATAAAAAAATAAAGAAAATAGTGATAGATATGAAAAATAAGGAAAAAGGGATCCAATTATATCACCAAAAAAGACAACTTATCATGAGAGAAGAGAACAAGGGAAGAAAGAATCAGAGAAAAACTACAAAAACGACCACAACACAGTAATAAAATGGCAATACATACTTATCAATAATTACATTGAATGTAAATGGACAAATTGCACCAATCAAAAGATAAAGGGTGAAGGAATGGGTAAAAAAGCAAGACCCAGCTACATACTGCCTACAAGAGATTCAAGATATATGCAGATTAAAAATGAGGAGATGGAGAAACATTTATCATGTGAAAAGAAAGCGAGGGTAGCAATTTTATGTTGGACAAAAACGACTCTAAAACAAAAGTAACAAGAGAAAAAGAAGAAGATATATTGCAGGTGAATATTTATGCACCCAAGATGGAAGTACCCAAATACCTAAAACAGTTAATAACAAACATAAAGGGAGTATTTGACAGTAATACCTGACTTTTATCAAAGAAAAGATTATCCACACAGAAAATTAACAGGAAAATAGTGGCTCTGAATGACACATGAGATTAAATGTATTTAAAATATGTATTTAGAACATGCCATCCTAAGACAATAGAACACATATTTTATTCAAATGCACACAGAACATTCTCCAGAATGGATCACATTCTGGCCACAAAAGAAATCTGAACAAATTCAAAAAGATCAAAGTCATATTATGAATATTTTCCAAACATGACACTATGAAATTAGAAATGAACAACAAGAAAAAATCTGGAAAGAACACAAATACATGGGCGTTAAATAGCATGCTCCTAAGCAATGAATGGGCCAACCGAGAAATCAAAGAAATAAACAATACATGATGACAAATGAAAATGAAAACACAATGGTCCAAAATCTTTGGGATGTAGCAAAAACAGTTTTAAGAAGAGATTTTAAAGTAATTCAGGCCTACCTCAAGAAGAAAGAAAAATATCAAACAACCTAACCTTATGCCTAAAGGAGCTAGAAAAAGAAGAACAAATAAAACAGAAAAGCAGTAGCAGGAAGGAAATAATAAAGAGTACATCAGAAACAAATGATATAGAAGCTAAAAAGAACAAAACAACAACAACAGAACAAAATATAATAGATCAATGAAACCAGGAGCTGGTTCTTTGAAAAATTCAATAAAATTGATAAACCTTTAGCCAGATTCGTTTAAAAAAAGGACAGAGAGAGATAAAGATAGAGACAGAGAAAGAGACAGAGAGAGAGAGAGAGAAAGAGAGAGAGAGAGAGAACCCAAGTAAGCAAAATCAGAAATGAAAGAAAAAAACAACTGACACCACAGAAATACAAAGAATTATTAGAATGTCATGAAAAATTATATGCCAACAAATTGCCAACCAAGAAGAAATGGATAAATTCATAGAGACACATCACCCCCAAAATGGAATCAAGAAAAAATAGAACATTTGCACAATGCGATTATCAACAATGAAGCTGAATCAAAAAACTCCCAACAAGCAAAGTTCTAGGACCAGATGGCTTCACAGGTGAATTCTACGTAACATTTAAAGAAGAGTTCATACCTATCCTTAAACAATTACGAAAGTAGAAAAGGAAAGAAAGCTTCCAAATTCATTCTATGAGGCCAGCATTTCCCTGATACCAAAATTAAATAAAGATACTACAAAAAAGGGAAAGTATAGGCCACAATCTCTGATGAACACAGATGCAAAAATCCTCAATAAAATATTAGCAAATTAAATCTAACAATACTTTTAAAAAATCATTCACCACGATCAAGTGTGGTTTATTCCTGGATGCAAGGGTGGTTCAATATTCACAAATAAATCAACATGATATATCACATCAATGAAACAAAAGGTTAAAACCATATGATCCTTTTAATAGCTGCAGAAAAAGTATCTGACAAAGTAGAACAGTAATTTATCATAACGTTCTCCACAAAATAGGTTTAGAGGAAACATATCTCAACATAATATGGGCCATGTATGAAAACCCCACCGCTAACATCATCCTCAATGGTGAAACATGAAGAACTTCTCCCTGAGGTCAGGAACAAGACAATGATGGTCACTCTTACCACTTTTATTCAACATAGTACTGGAAGTCCCAGCCACAGCAATCAGACAAGAAAAAGGAGGAAGCATCCCAATTGGTAAAAAAGAAGTAAAGCTTTCATTATTTGCAGATGACATGATACTCTACATAGAAAACCCTAAAGATCCCACCAAAAAATCTGCTAAAACTGATAAATTCATTCAGTAAGATCACAGGATACAAAATCAATGTACACATATCTGTAATAATGAAGCAGCAGAAAGAGAAATGAAGAGAATAATCCCATTTACAACTGCACCAAAAAAAACAAAAAACAAAAAACAAAAACCACCAATAACCTAGGACTAAACTTAACCAAGGAGGTGAAGGATCTGTACTCTGAAACTATAAAACATTGATTAACGAAATGGAAGATAACACAAACAAATGAAAAAACATTCATGCCCATGGATTGGAAGAATAAATATTGTTAAAATGTCCATACTACTTAAGAGAATCAATGAGGTTTCATTAAACCCCTACCAAAATACCAAATCACTTTTCATAGAACCAGTACTAAAAATCCTAGGATTTGTATGGATGCTAAATAGCCACAGCAATCTTAAAAAAGGATGTCACAATCCCAGATTTAATGTTATATTCAAAAGCTGTACTACTCAAAACAGTACAGTACTAGTACAGAAATAGATACATAGGTTAATAGAACAAAATAGAGAGCCCAGAAACAAACTCATGATTATATGGTCAATTAATCTTTGAAAAAAGAGGCAAGAATATGCAATGGGAAAAAGACAGTCTCTTCAACAAATGGTGTTGGAGAAATTGGAAAGCCATAACCAAAAGAATGAAAGCGGACTGCTTTCTTACACCATACATAAAAATAAACTCAAAATTAATTAAAGACCTAAGTATGAGACCTGAAACCATTAAAATCCTCAAAGAGAGCAGAGGCAGTAATTTCTCTGACATCAACCCAAACAACATCTTTTTAGATATGTCTCCAGAGGCAAGGAAAATAAAATAAAAAATAAATTTTAAGTATTACATCAAAATAAAAAGCTTCTGCACAGCAACTAACCAACAAAACTAAAAGACAACCTACTAAATGAGAGAAGATATTTGTAAATGACATATCTGATATAGGGTTTGTATCCAAGATATATAAAGAATTTATATAACTTGACACTGAGAATAAAATAAAAAATCCAATTAAAAATGGGCAGAAGACAAATCATGGAAGGAGCCTAAATGTCCATCAAATGATGTATAGATAAAGAAGATGTGGCATATATTTTTTACAACGGAGTACTACATGGCAATGAGAAAATAATATCTGGCCATTTGTAGCAAAATGGATGGACCTCGAGGGTGTCACGCTAAGTGAAATAAGTCATGCGGAGAAGGACAGATACCATATGTTTTCACTCATAGATCTATCAGGAGAAACCTAACAAGGGACCATGGGAAGGGGAAAGGAGGAAAAGACTCTTAAATACTGAAAACAAACTGAGGGCTGAAGAGGGAGGGTGAAAGGGGAAGAGAGGTGATGGTCATGGAGGAGGGCACTTGTGGGGAAGAGCACTGGGTGTTATATGGAAACCAACTTGGCAATAAACTATTTTTAAAAAATGGGAAAAAGACATGAACAAACATTTCTCCAAAGAAGACATACAAATGTCTAACACACATATGAAAAAATGCTTAACATCACTTATCATCAGGGAAATTCAAATCAAAGCCACAATGAGATATCACCTTTTACCTGGCAGAATGGCTAAAATAAAAAACACAAGAAACAAGTATTGGTGAAGATATGGAGAAAAATGAACCTCATGCACTGTTTGTGGAAATTCAAACTGGTATAGCCTCTGTAGAAAAAAGTATGGAGGTTCCCCAAAAAGTTAAATATATAACTATCACATGAGTCAGTAATTGCACTACTGGATCTTTACACTAATTCAAAAAGGTATATGGAGCTGTCTGTTTACTGCAGCATTATTTATAATAGATAAATTACGGAAGCAGTCCAAGTGCCCACTGATAGATGGATAAAGCAGAAGTAGTATGTATTTACAATGGAATAATATTCAGCCATAAAAAGGAATAAAATCTTGCCATTTGCAACAGCATGGGTAGAGACTAGAGAGTATAATGCTAAGTGAAATACACCAGTCACGTAAAGGAAAGTATCTTATGATTTTACTCATATGTAGAATTTAAGAACCAAAACATAAACAAATGGAAAAAAGGAGACAAACCAAAAAACAGACTCCACTATAGAGAACAGACAGTGCCAGAGGGAAGATGGGTAGGGACCCTGGAAATAAATGAAATGCCTGAGAACACTCTTATCACGATGAGCACTGCGTAATACACGGAATTGTTAAGTCACTAGATTGTACACCTGAAACTAATAAAACACTGTATGTAACTACACTGGAATTAAAGTTAAAAAAAGAGAATGTTTTGATTTCCTAGATTTGTATAATTTTAAAACAGACTAAGCTTCAGTTTTGCCCTGCCCAAAGACAGAGTCTCGCGAGGAAGATCCAAGTGGTTTTTTTTTTTTTTTTATGTTTTTTATTTTTGAGAGACAGAGTGAGACAGCGTGAGCAGGGGAGGGTCAGAGAGAGAGGAAGACACTGAATCAAAAATGGGCTCCAGGCTCTGAGCTGTCAGCACAGAGCCCAATGTGGGGTCCGAACCTATGAACCATGAGATCATGACCTGAGCCAAAGCCAGATGCTTAACCGACTGAGCCACCCAGGCGCCCTGCAAGCGGTTTTATAAAACTTAAGAAAATAAATTTTCTCTTTATATTTAAAATATATTAAACTAAATTTGCATTCTTGTAACATATATATGAAACCTACTATCCATCATATAGATTTATATGGATAGAGAGTCTAAACATTATGCACCAGTCTGATGTATGTATTCCTTTATTCATTTAGCTAATATTTATTTGCTGTCTCTGAGTTCCAGATACTCCTTTAGGAATGGGGGGTATGTTAATGACTCAATTAAGGTGAAAGAAAACATAGTATTTTATGTATTAAAAATATATATGTTTATGTGTATAAAACAAGTAATAAAAACATGATATGATTCCAGGTAGGGATAAGTGAGGATAATAATAAAGCTACTTAGGAGAGAGTAATGAGGGAAAGTCTGTTTCAGATGGAGTCATCAGGAATGAACTTTCTAAGGACTGTGGCAAAATTGAAACTAAGAGAATTTGTTTCATTCTAATTTCCTGAGGGAAGAATATTGCAGTTCTACCTACCAGCAAGTAAAAATTCCTGCAGTAATCATTCACATTTTGCTAAATATTTCTTCTTTTCCTCCCTTCTAGGCACATGGTAGCATTGTGTTTTCTGGCACTTTTGTGTTGTGATGGGTCATATGGCAAATTCTGGCCAAGAAATTGTAGAAAGAAATGAGTGTCACTTCTGGAATGAAGCATTTACTTGTTAGATTGAAAACTTACAATGTTTATTTCTTTTTTTTTCACCTTTAGAGAATAATAATTAATGATGGTCAAGATATTAGGTCTTCGATCACCTTTATATCTTTTCATAAAAATGATGGACCCAAAGGTTTTAAGAGTTTTAGATTTTGTAGTTACTACATTACTGCAGCCTATCCTGCTGTGATAGGAGTGAATTAGAAGAAAAGCCAGGAATCCACTAGGGCTGGAGAAGAGTAGGTTCTAGAGACATGGGAAGGAGACAAAGTTAGAAGTAAATTTGGGCCATATCATGTAGAATTACGAAAGCCATGATTCTAGCTTTGGAACTTTTACTGAGTGGTGGGAAATCTTTGTAGTGAAATGATGAAGCAAACAACTTTAGCCTAATCTGTAATACTGTGAAACTTATTTTAAAAATATAATAATTTCTTATGAGAAGGTGTTATTTAATTCACCAAAGGTTTAATATGCTTTGTTGAAAACTTACCAAATTATAAGATAGTGATTTAGGAGCTAAAACAATTTCAACTTGAACCCAACATTTTGGATAAGTTATAACATAAAACAAGGATTGAATGAAATATTTTTCCACTGGAAACACTTAGAAATTTATAAAATGTATGAAACGAAATAAAAGTAAAACCAAACAACAAAACTTAAAATTGACTCACATGTCTTAAAACTTTGTTCAAAGTTATAAAAAAAAGTATGCATAACCTTATGCTGCAAAGTGATGCTCTTCGTGTTACTGTTGCTCTATTCAAAAAAGAGAGAGTTTGACTACTTTATCTTTTCTTCTCCGTAAGAAAGGCACGTACTGATCCTATCAATGGCCGTGATTGCTTCAACACAAGCAGAGAGGCATCATTTGCAATGATACTATGAAGCTCATAATGTGTGCAGGTAGGTGCTTCAGTGGCTTTCATTCACTTTATAGCTTCCCTATCAATGGCAAGGAAAATAGGTTTGATTGGATTTGGCAGTAGCTTTCCTCTAACAATACTTTGAAGAGATGGGATTGCTTGGAGTTGAATTCTCAATCATTTCCTGGTATAAGAAGCAGGATAAAAAATGTCTCCAGCATCAATGTAATTAGTTCTTCTATTGACTTGTATTTTTAATGTTAAAAATCATAGTTCTCTGTGCAAAGAATTGATAAATACTATTCTTTCTCACAGACACACCAATATCCTTGAAAACTAAGTGGATTTGTTTGACAACTTATTTCTCTGTCTCTAAGGTCAAAGCATTAAGGTAATATTACAAGCTGATAACAGGAATAATATTTTGAAATATTCAATTATTACAGACTGTGCAATTTATTCTTCCATCCTTCTCCCATATCATGTTCCTTCACCATCATTTTAATATTATAGTACTCGGATGGATGGCACACGCCCACGTCCACATCAGCATTATTCACCATAGCCAAAAGACAGAAGCAACCCAACTGTCCATCCATCATTGATAGATGAATAGGTGAGCAAACTGTGTTTTATATATAGAACAGTATTCATCATTAGAAAGGAAGGAAGTCCTGAAACATGCTAAATTTCAGAGAGAAAGAGAAAGAATAGGTAGCAGGGGCTAAAAGTTACTCAACAAAGGCATAGGAGTGACATAAAAAATTATCTCTAAGACATTCTTAAAATCAAGCATTTTGAAAAGAATGAACTTCTTCCAGAAAGCTAAGTCCAGCTCCAGAAATAGTAACTCTGGCTGCAAATATAGTGACCAGGGATGTGCCATTTTCCACTGATTCTAAAAAGCACATTTATTTCACGCCTTAACATCTCGAGATTGTAATGTTTTCAATAATTGATGGTACTTTACAATTGCGTCAGCCAAACAACAGCTGTGACACAGGTATTAGTGTCAGTGCATATACAAACTTGATCACTACCAACCTTACTTCACTTTGTGTGAATTTTTGGTTCTGTACAAGTTGTGTTATCTTGCTATCTAAAATGTCTTTAAAAAGATTAGACTATGGGAGAGTCTTGGTGGCTCAGTTGGTTAAGCATCTGACTTCAGCTCAGGTCATGATCTCGTGGTCCATGAATTCAAGCCCCGCATCATCATCTGAGCTGGCAGCTCAGAGCCTGGAGTCTGCTTCAGATTCTGTGTCTCCCTCCTTTTAAATCAAGGAGACATTAAAACGGACACAAGATAAATCCTACATGGGATCTTCAACAAACATTTTTTCCCTCTCCATCGTCTTTCACCTTCTCTTCTGCCACTTTCTATCCCTCTCTTTTTACTCAAGAACAAATAAAGATAAAAGTAAGAGTTCATAACAAAGTAGAGTGGGGTCAGAAAGCAAAGAATTTGAGTAGATTTTTTAAAATGTTTTATTAATTTTTGAGACAGACAGAGCATGAGCACAGGGGAGGGGCAGAGAGAGGTAGACACAGAATTGGAGGCAGGCTCCAGACTCCAAGCTGTCAGCACAGAGCCTGACGTGGGGCTTGAACCCACGAATGTGAGATCATGACCTGAGCCGAAGTTGGAGCTTAACTGACTGAGCCACCCAGGCGCCCCAGAATCTGAGTAGATTTTAGAGAAGGAAAAAGAATTTTGAGGTATAGTTACTATACTTGCTTATTATACTTACTACTGTAAGTTAAGCCTCTAGCAAATTTAGATGTTGAAATGAAATTCATATATTCCATTTTACCGCACTTCATTTTTGACACATAAGGAGGGCGAGACGGCAGAGGGGTGGGTTTCACAGCCCACAGGGAAGGCGGCAGAAGGAGGGGTGGAGAGGTTGTGGTCAAGAGGCAAAATAGGAAGGAAACTTCATGCACGGAAAAGTCTTACACCCAACTCAGAGCCCTCATCACTGTTTTGCTCTGGTAAGTCCTTCTTCCCTGCCTCTCCCCTCTCCAGGCTCACTGGATTTGCTTAAAGTTAGAGCGAGCCCAGCCCTGCTCGATATAGTCCTTCTCCCACACCTCCCCTCCCCTCTCCCAGCCCACACCACACACGGGGGAAAAGCAGTCGAGAGATCTCCCAGCCGCCCTCACAGGCCCAAGCTGCAAATGAATATTTCCAGCCCACTCCAGGATCTGTTCACATAATCAAGCAGATGATTTCTAATGTCTTCAAATCTGTGACGTTTTGATACAACGAAAAAGAAGATGACTCACTTTGTGCTTTTGACACATTCTTTACTGATTGCCTTTCATGGTAATAAAATCATATGCTGTCACCCTGACTCTTTACAGAAAGGGTCCAAGCCCCTTGTATAAATAGAAAAGGTTCAGTCTTGGTATTTCAATCCAGAGAAATTTTTAAGTAATGAATGTCGTATACCGTGCATAGAATTAGAAAGTCTGTTAAACTACCATAAGGCAGATGAATATCTGCCTTAAGTGTCAAAATGTATTGGAGTTTTCCCCCAGTGTGTATGGCCCTCTTTACCATCATTCTCAGCTAGATAAAACCTACTAATCTATGGCGGTGACTCGGGATAGAACACATGTTTCCCCTCCGGATTTGCCAGAATAACTGAGGATGTCCCATATTCTTACTTTGATCTGTGTAGTTTCAGCTATCCGTAGATTGTCAGAAACGAAAACGATTCTTTGGCAGAGGGCTGCCAGGGACCATTCACGGCTCAGGAGATTTAAAAAATGATGTCAGAGACTATCTAAAGCTTATGAGCTGCAGGCTGGCTGAACAGATTTGCTAAAAGAAGAATTATTGTTTATGCTGGAGGGAAGAATTACAGTAGAAACACCTAGGGATTTGCCTGATGAACTCAAAACAGTTGAATTTAGTATATGGTCTGAACCCCTATTTTTAATATAATTAAAAAATCTTTAAAAAGTAGTAAACTGGAAGGGATCAGTGTACAGCTTGGGCCTGTGAGGGCGGCTGGGAGATCTCTCGACTGCTTTTCCCCCGTGTGTGGTGTGGGCTGGGAGAGGGGAGGGGAGGTGTGGGAGAGGGACTATATCGAGCAGGGCTGGGCTCACTCTAACTTTAAGCAAATCCAGTGAGCCTGGAGAGGGGAGAGGCAGGGAAGAAGGACTTACCAGAGCAAAACAGTGATGAGGGCTCTGAGTTGGGTGTAAGACTCTTCCGTGCATGAAGTTTCCTTCCTATTTTGCCTCTTGACC
The DNA here is from genome assembly GCF_006229205.1 of Suricata suricatta. Taxonomy (NCBI): domain Eukaryota; kingdom Metazoa; phylum Chordata; class Mammalia; order Carnivora; family Herpestidae; genus Suricata; species Suricata suricatta. Next base: position 81,770,252 of record NC_043705.1, on the reverse strand, counting down.
ACAACCTCTCCACCCCTCCTTCTGCCGCATTCCCTGTGGGCTGTGAAACCCACCCCTCTACCGTCTCGCCCTCCTTATGTGTCAAAAATGAAGTGCGGTAAAATGGAATATATGAATTTCATTTCAACATCTAAATTTGCTAGAGGCTTAACTTATAGTAGTAACTATACTTCAAAATTCTTTTTCTTTCTCTAAAATCTACTCAAATTCTTTGTCTCCAACATGGCTTCTCCTTTGCTTTCTGGCCCCCCTATGCCTTGTTATGAACTCTTACTTTTATCTTTATTTCTGTTTCTTGAGTAAAAAGAGAGGGATAGAAAATGACAGAAGAGAAGGTGAAAGCTGATGGAGTGGGAGAAAAAAGTGTTTGTTGAAGATCCCATGTAGGATTTATCTTGTGTCTGTTTTAATGTCTTCTTGATTTAAAAAACTGCACTGTGAACAATGTGTTTAATCATTTCAGGAGATATGTAGGTATTTGATCCCTAAAGCTCAATTTGGGGGGAATTTTTCTTAATATAAAAACTATGAGTACAAATATGAGTTCAGAATGTGTCAAGAGAACAAAGTGAGTCATCCTATTTTTCTTTCTGTCAAAACAATGCAGAATTAAAAAACATAAGAAATCTGTTAGATTATAGTGAACAGATCTTATAGTAGGATTAAGCTGTATTCTGGCAAACATTCCCTTTTTCTTCTGGTTATAGGCCTGTGAATTTTCTTTTGCAAAATTACCTCTGCTTCACTGTCTGTGGCTTTGTTGAGACTGTCAATCAAGGTATACTGCCCTCCTTCCCTCAGAGACAAGTGTCACTCACTCTAGGCCATCTGGGCATCTGAACTTTGGGTCCTAGATAGAAGAATAAAAACCAAAAAAACTTTTGGAGGTGTTACTTGTCATCAGCAGTGTGTTAATAAAACTGTCATTCACTCCCGCCATCCAACTTCTCTGAGCTGTATCTGTTTCCATCTTGCTGGGCCTGGTTCTCGTCCGTCCTCTCACGGACTGTAGTGCCATCCCATAGCCTTCTAATAAGTTTCCTTTCATTAAATTACCCAGGGTTATGTCGTTTGCACCACAGAAAACCACTCCTACAAATATGACAAGTTAGTGAGATGGCAGATGATTTTAACACTAATTAGCCACTCCATAATATGTCTCTGCATTCCTAAGCGCACAAATATTTATTTTAGCATTTAGATAAAAGTGCTGAAAAGCTGTTTAAGTAGAAGTTGATACTTTGTGGGACTGCAACACGGTGTGAAAAATGTCTTCAGGAAGCAATCTAAAGCAGCAACAGCGTCTTCTATGGGGAGAAAATGATGGATCCGTAAGGCAGTGCTTGTGTCCCTCAGCCCAGAAGGGTTTAGAGCTGGGATGGCAGACGGAAGTATCTGCAGGGAATGAGCAAGTACACAACTGGACGAGTCATCCGAGTGCTCTCACTTCTGCGAAGAAATAGTATCGCCCACTCTCATTCTTCAGCTTTACCTCTTTTCATTTTCTACCTCTGATGGGGATGTGCCTAAGGACAGAGTGCTTGACCCTAAGGAGAACATCAATGCCAGTGAAATGACAAATGGCAACTGAAACTCACCCTCATTTTCAGAGAAACAATAGGATCATAAGGATTCAGACACTGGTGAATATTGCCTTTCACAAGGGGCAACACTCCTCAGCTCTTTTCTTTTCTCTTTTTTTAATATTTATTTATTTTTAGACAGAAAGAGAGAGAGGGGGAAAGTAGGGAGGGGCAGAGAAAGAGGTAGAGACAGAATCCGAAGCAGGTCCCAGCCTCTAAGCTGTCAGCACAGAGCCCAAAGTGAGGCTTAAACTTAGACCGGGAGATGATGACCTGAGCTGAAGTCAGATGCTTAACCGACTTGAGCCACCCAGGTGCCCCTCCTCATTTCTTTTCAACTGCTGCTTTTCAGGAAGTCTAGTTGAGTCATGCTAGATAATTAATTCTTTTTAAGTGGTCAAAAATATTGATGTTTACCTAAAATATACAATAATCGGTTTATTATATTTTGGTGACCAATTTGATTTTTAAAATATGGGAGTGGATTCTATTCTTGACCTATACTAGAAGCTGGGCTATGTTAATTTATATAAATACACTTATTCAGAGATTTGGGGGGGAATGTGGCATAATAGAAGAACCCTAAGCTCACCTCACCCCATAGATACAACCAGATAACACCCGCATCCATGTAAATAACCCAGAAAGTGACACAAAGACTGGCAAAATAGACTCTTCTTAATAACTATATATGGAAGAGGCCACATCAAAGAGGGCTGGAGAGGCAGACACATGGTGAGGAGCCAAACAGACCCAGAGAACTGTCCGTGGAGGGAGGGATGGCTTGGGCACAGAGAAATGAACCCTCACACCAAGCAGCCCAGGCCCAGGGAAGCAACGGGGAAGAGGAATCCCCATAACATTTGGCTTTGGAAACAAGGACATAATTCTGCAAATTCTTACAATCAACAGGGCTTAATACCTGGATCTTTAAAAAGCAGTGGGTTTGGGACTGGGAGAGACAGGAGGGTGAGAGGAAACTGAGTCTCTATCCTTAAAGAGACAGCATAACAAACAGCCTTGCTGAGATATAGCATAAAAACAGCAGTTTGAAGAATGCCTGGAGAATACGGGAGGGAGATTTGTTTGCTAATCTCAGAGTATGTGCTGGAGTGGCAGGGGTCTTTGGGAAACTTCAGGAAGGAAGGAGCGGGCAGGCACCGATGATCTGACTTGCCCCGGCCTGGGTACACAGACACCAGGGGAACCAGTGCAGCAGCCACTCTCCACCTGAGTTGTTAATCAGCGCACCACTGCGTTCTCCTGTGGACCCACTCCTCCATCCAGGCCTGCTGCTCCAGTTCTTCTCCCATACCAGATTCGTGCAAACTGCAAACACTGTGCGTTCCTACATGTCCTAATGCATGTCCAGACCCTCCAACCTGGCAACACTCAACAGGAGTTTTGGAGTTTTGGAGGTTATAGGTCCCCTCCCGCAAGACCTTGCTGCCATGCATGCCCGCCCCCATGTTCTCCATTAGACACCGCCCCCCAACCTTGTGGCAGTTTTCTAAAGCAGTTTCAGGTCTCCTCCCACAACAGACCGACTCAAATCTTGCTAACATCATGTGCTTTGGCCTCATGTTTTACTGTGGACCTGCCGCCTCCAATATGCCCTTGGTCAGAGTCCATCCAAAGAGGTGCCACAAGGGTGAAAGCAGCCCTTATAGGGACCAGCACCCAGAATTACTCCTATCCCAGGAAGAAGGAAAAATAACCACAAAAAAAGTCCAACTATAGTCCCAGCAGTGGACTGCGGATATACATTGGGTCTGACTCCAGGCCCTGCCCAACAACAAAGCTTCTCAGGGGACAACATAGGGAAGACACCCCACAGTTTTGTGCTACCACATCTTTGGCAAATGTGTGGTCTGAATCCATTTGAGTCCAGAGCAACCCCAGACTGGCCCATTAACAACACAGGGATCATATCATGCCCACCACAGGCAAAGAGAGCCACCACAGAGGACTGAATTGAAGGGAAAAGCAGCTCAGCCCCAAAAGCAGGATGTATATAACACACATAGAAGACATCCTTGAAGCTCCAGGTTCTGGGCAAAAGAGGACATTGCCCTGCAGGGCAATACAGGACCTCGTTTTCACACAGCCACTACTTTCAAGAGAAGGAGCCGTAAATGGCATTTCTAACACCCAGAAATAGACACACAGAATTAAAGAAGTGAGGATACAGAGGGATATGTCTCATATAAAAGAACAGGACAAAATCATGGCAAGAGACCTAAACACAACAGAGATAAGTAACATACCTGAAAAGGAATTAAAAGTAATCATCATAAAGATATTCACTGGACTTGAAAGACCATAGAGCCTCAGTAAGACAACAAAGACATAAAAAATGTGAAAAAAATGTGAAAAAAAAGTGAATTAGAAATACACTAGATGGAAGAAGTAGAAGGCTAGAGGAAGCAAAAGAACAAATCAGCAATCTGGATGACAAAGCAATAGAAAGCTATCAAGCTGTACAGGAGAGAGAAAAATATATGCAAAATAAGAGCAGACAGGAAACTCAGCAACATGACCAAGAGTAATAATATTTGCATTATAGGAATCCCAGAAGGAGAAGAGAGGAAAAAAGGAGGAAGAAAATGTATTTGAAGAAATAATAGCTGAAAATGTCCTGAATTTGGGAAGGACACAAGCTCAAATCAAGAGGCACAGGAATTCCATGAAAAATCAACCCAAGGAGACCCACACTGTGACACACAGTAATTAAAATGGGAAAGTGTAGTGATAAACAGGGAATTGTAAAAGCAGCAAGAGAGGGAAAAATTACATAGAAGGGAAACCCCCTAAACCTATCAGCTGAGTTTTCAGCAGAAATTTTGCAGAGCAGAAGGTACTGGCATAATATGTTCAAAATGCTGAAAGGGGAAAATCTGCAGCCAAGTATACTCCACCCAGGAAGGCTATCATTCAGAATAGAAGGAGAGATAAAGATTTTCCCAAAGAAGTCAAAGGAATTTATTACCACTAAACCAACTCCTATAAGAAATGTTAAAAGGGACTCTGAGTGGAAAGGAAAGATCATAAATAACAGTAAGAAAAGCAGGAAGCATAAAAGCAATAAAATTAAGACATCTTTAAAAATAAGGCAAGGGACTCACAAAATAAAAGAATTTAAATTATGACACCATATACCTAAAATGGGAGATGGGGGGAATAAGAATAGGTTAAAACTTAAGCGACTATCCACTTAATATAGACTGTTATATGCAGATGTCACATACAAACCTAATGGTAACCACAAATCAAAAACTAGTGATAGATATGCAAAAAACAAAGAGAAAGAAATCCATGTATAACACTAAGGAAAGCCAACTTATCATGAGAGAGGAGAGCAAGGGAAGAAAGGAACAGAGAAAAACTACAAAAATGACCACAAAACAAGTAACAAAATAGCAATTATACCTATAAACAATTACTTTGAATGTGAATGGACTACATGTTCCAATCAAAAGACATAAGATGAAGGAATGGATAAAAAAGCAAGATTCACCCATATGCTGCCTCTAAGAGACTCATTTCAGACCTAAAGCCATGCAGCTGAAAGGGGAGGGAGAAACATTTATGATGCAAATTAATGTGAAAAGAAAGCTAGAGCAGCAATATTTATATTGGACAAAAAAGACTCTAAAACAAAGATAGGAACAAGAGGAAAAGAAGGAACTATATAATTCCAAAGGGGATAATCAACAACACAAGAAACAGATGTTGGCAAGGATGTGGAGAAAGGGGAACCCTTTTGCACTGTTGGTGGGAATGCAACCTGAGGTAGCCATTCTGGAAAACAGTATAGAGTTTCCTCAAAAGGTGAAAAACAGAACTAGCCTATGATCCAGCAACTGTGCTACTAGGAATGTGCCCAAAGAATACAAAAGTATTGATTCAAAAGGATACATGCACCCTGGTGTTCATAGCAGCATTATTTACAATAGCCAAATTATGGGAACATTCAAGTGTCCATCGACTGATGGATAAAGAAGAGAACACACACACACGATGTAATATATCTCTAGCCATAAAAAAGAATGAAATCTTGCCATTTGCAGCAACATGGATAGGGCTAGAGAGTATTATGCTACATGAAATAAGATCATCAGAGAGAGACGGAGACCTTATGATTTCACTCATCTATAGAATTTAAGAAACAAAACAAACAAGCAAAGGGAAAAAAGAGGCAGTGGTAAACCAAAAAATAGACTTAATTATAGAGAACAAAGTGAGGTGAGGTGGGTGGGGGATGAGTTAAATGTGAGGGGGATTGAGGAGTACCCTTGTGAGAAACCCCGGCTGTTGCATGGAAGTGGTGAGTTACCATATTGTACAACTGAAACTAATATTACACTGTATGCTGACAACTGGAATTTAAATAAAAACTTAAAAAAGATACATGGTGACAAATGAAAATGAAAACGCAATGTTCCAAAATCTTTGGGATGCAGCAAAAGTGGTTCTAAGAAAGAAATTTATAGCAATACAGGTCTACTTCAAGAAGCAAGAAAAATACCAAATAAGCAACCTAAACTTACAGGTAGGGAGCTAGAGAAAGAAGAACAAACAGAACCCAAAGCAGTAGAAGGCAGCAAATAACGAAGGGTAGAGTAGAAATAAATAATAGAGAAACTAAAAAGAAATAATACAAAAGATGAATAAAATCAGGAGCTCATTCTTTGAAAAAAATCAACAAAATGATAAACCTTTAGTCAGAGATATAAAAAAGAAGAGATGGAGAAGGCAAAGGGGAGAGAAAGAAAGGACTCATATAAAAAAAGTCAGAAATGAAAGAAGAGAAATAACAAATGACACCATGGAAATATAAAGCATTAAAGGAGAATATTATGAAAAATTATATACCAACAAACTGGACAACCTGGAAGAAATAGATAAATTCCTACAAACACATCACCTTGTAAAACTGAGTGAGGAAAAAGTAGAAAATGTGAACAGACTAATTACCAGCAATGAAATTGAATCAATAATAATTTTTTTAAAAACTCTGAACAAACAAAACTGAGACCAGATGGCTTCACAGGTGAATTCTATAAACAATTTAAAGAAGAGCTAATACCTATTCTTCTCAAACTATTTCAAAACAATAGGAAAAAAGGAAAGCTTCTCAACTCATTCTATAAGGCAAGCATTACTCTGATACCAACACCAAAGATATTATAATAAAACAGATGTTCAGGCCAAATCTCTGATGAGCATAGATGAGAAAATCTTCAACAACAAAATATTAGCAAACCGAATCCACCAATACATTAAAAAAATTACTCACCATGATTATGTGGGATTCACTTCTGGGATGCAAGGTGGTTCAATTGATTGATTCACAAATCAATCAATATGACACATCATATCAATAAAACAAAGGGTAAAACTATATAACTGTTTCAACAGATGCAGGAAAAGCATTTACCAAAGTACACCATCCATTTATGATTAAAACCCCTCAATACAGGTACATATTTCAACATAATAAAGGCCATATATGAAAAACCCGTAGCTAACATCATATTAAAGGTGAAAAACTGAGGTCTTGTCCCCTAAACACAGTGAGATATCACCTCACATCTGTGAGATTGGCTAAAATCAAAAACACAAGAAACAGCAAGTGTTGGTGAGGATATGGAGAAAATGGAACCTTCATGTACTTTTGGTGGGAATGCAAACTGGTGCAGCCATTGTGTAAAACAGTAGGGAGTTTCCTAAAAAAATTATAAAAATAATTATCATATCATCCAGTAATCTAACTGATGGGCATTTACACAAAGAGTATGAAAACATGAATTTGACAGGATATATGCATCCCTAAGTTTAGTGCAGCATTACCTGTGGTAACACACACACACATACACACACACACACACACACACACACACACACACACACACACATATATACATATACTGGAATATTACTCAGCCACAAAAAAGAATGAAATCTTGGCATTTGCAATAACATGGATGGATCTAGAAAACATAATACTAAGTGAGGTAAGTCAGTCAGAGAAAGACAAATAGCATGTGATTTCACTCATATATGAAATTTAAGAAATAAAACAGACAAAGGAAAAAAGAGACAAAGAAAAATACAGACCACAGAGAACTAATGGCTACCAGAGGGGACAGGATTGGGAGATGGATAAGACAGGTAAAGGGCATTAACAATATAAGCATCATGATGAGGTGAGTAATATATACAACTGTTGAATTACTATACTGTTATACCTAAAATTAAGATAACACTAGAAGTGAACTATACTAGAATTTAAAAAATAAAAAGTAAGATATAATTTAAAAAACACTTATTAGGCACAACCTTTAGGCAAACAAACAATAATTTTTCAAATCAAACTCGCAAGCTAGAACAAGTCACCATGGGCATGGAATAAATCCCGAAGAGTTACCTGATGGGATTTTTTAGGTCCCAGCAAATGATGGCGGATAAGCAGAGAGGCGGCAGGGGAGGCGGGGGGGGGGGGGAGTCTTTTGCAAAGAGCTTGGGAGGACATATTGATGCACTTTGCAAGGCCAGACAGTTAAATCAAGCCTTGGTTGGTAAATGGTTTGGTCATCCTGTTATATATATAGAAATAAATGAAAGAAACCTAAATGTTGATACTCCAAATTTACAAAGCCTATTCATCTTAGATCCTGAAAGTGCCCTAAGATGAAAAAAGCATGTTGCATTCCTATCAGGTTACTTTTAGACTACTGCATTTTACTTCATGGGTTACCTAGAAAAATGAATCACTGTTTTGCCATTGAGCATCTTCAAACAAAGAAGAGAATAAGACTGACATCACTGTTCAGATCCATTAGTCAAACTACAGTGGCTTTTGACAGGTAGTTTCCAAAATACATCAGCCTCATTTATACCCAACAGCAATAACCGACAGTGGGCATTTTTCTACTGTGGCAAGAAGCTCCCAAATACTAAGACATAAAGTGGTTTTTGACACACAGTGCTTTTGGGAAAAAGATTGGAAGTGGGAGGTAAAATAAAAGAGTTATGTCTACATACTAATGATTGCAGAGAGGAAAGAAACAATCCAACTTTACCCAAGGGCTAGATTAAAATCATTGAGGAAACCAAAGAATACAGCAGGACATCAACTAGCATGATAAAGTGTGATCTCAGAAGATATGCCGCTTTGGTTTAAATGTGTCCAAGAAAGTAGAAGATTCTGCTTATTCCTGGCAATTTTTATTCTAGTAAATGTCACCACACTATTTATTGGTTTTAAGTAGTTCTTTTTTTTTTCTAGTCCAGTCATCCTGCATACCGTAACATAATTAACTTGGATTCTGGAAATATACTACCTGAAAATGGGATAATCGGTAATTTGACTTTTCCTGGTCACGGATGCACTCAGCAAGATGTGTTTTATCTATTACTGACCTGGATTAATTCAGGCTTCCATTATTGCAGTGAAATATGCCAGCCCTCTGAGTGTAAATCTGATTTCTTATTAACACAGAAAAACAGTATGTTACCTATTTGAGCATATAATGGTAATGTGATAGGTAATCTGTTCATTATCTCATTTAGTTTTTAATTCTCAGATCAAAATGTCAACTAAATCATGACATATCATTACTACTTTTACATTTGAGAAAAACCAAAGAAGTTAAATAATTGGTTCAAAATCACACATTTTATATGGGGATCATCCAGAATATGATCTTCAGCCTGCCTATTCTAAATTGTGCATTTTCCACTCATCGATATCGGCCTAAGGAAGAGTGAATGAGAGCAGACAGATGAGAGGAGGACTGTTTTAAATGTGATAGGCGACATTCAACTATGTATGGTAGCAGAGGACTAAGGAAGGTGGGCCACAGACCGCATGAAAAGGGTCCCCTTGGAGAGCATTCCAGGCCTTAAGGGCAAGGATTATTTCGTGTGTGTTCCCACCCCATTCCCACAAATTACACAACTTAGTGGTCTTTGATGAAAAGCAGTCTGATGAAGGTGCAATGATCAAACATCAGTGTCAATAAATGTGGGGAGTCTGGGGAAAATAGACTGATCCTTGGATTGGAAGTATTTGCAAAATTCAGTAGTGGCTTTAGAATATCTATATAGAAAGGTCCTAGGGGTAGCCAGGTGATTACATGTAATCTAAAAAAAAGGAGCAAACCAGAGAAATTGTCTTGAATATGCACTTGTATGAAAAGAACACTGTTTAGGTTTAATGTGTGTTGTTTTGGAGTCACTTTAGGGGCTGATGGAGATCACAAAGAGCTGAAATGCTGCAAGCCCACATCCCACTCCAGAGACTCAAAGGGCAGAACAGTGGGGGAATCACAGGGCATGAGGGGTGGGGAAGACAGCTCCAGGATGACTGGGAGATGGCTTTCAGATTACCAGCAATGGGTTCAGATTGATTTTGCAAGAAGGATAAAGTGGGTATTGGGAGAACAGTGGACAGGCCTGAGAAGGCCCTGACATACAAGTGCATTATTTCCGGGGACGGAGTAAAGGAGGAAGAAGCAATGGCACCACAGTTGGTTAGGCAGCAAGACACAAACCTCCTGAGGGCTCGAAATACTGAGAATGACCAGGACTGTCGTAGAAATACGGCTGCCGATGCAGTGTGGAGAAATCTTCGTGCTGAGGCAAAGAGGCCACCAGAGGGAACTTTGGCAAAGTGGAAGTCACTCATGAAAGGATAAAGCAATACCTGTGGGAAATACGCTGTTTTAATGTTCTAAACGGAGTTGAGGCAGAATGGACTCGAGATCATTTTTTGTTCTCTTCTTCCTGCCTCATTTTCTTTATAAAATCTATCCTCTTCCACCATAAACATTTTAAAAAATTAATCAATAAAAATATCTTAAATTTTCTGTGGCCTCAGAGGCTCCCAGAGATTAAGTATATTTTCCAGAGTTTTAAAAGAAAACACAACCTTCAAAATTGTTTTCAAAAATGCAGGTGCCTGGGTGGCTCAGTCGGTTAAGCATCCAACTTTGGATCCGGTTATGATCTCACAGCTTGTGAGTTGGAGCCCGGCTTGGGGCTCTGTGCTGACAGCTCAGAGGTTGGAGCCTGCTTCAGATTCTGTGTTTCCTTCTCTCTCTCCCTCTCCCTGGCTCATGCTCTGCCTCTCTCTCCTTCAAAAATAAATAAACATTAAAATTCTTTTTAAACAAAAAGTAAAAAGCTTATCTGATCAAAGTTTTGGGGGAGAGTTAACAAATAGGAGGTCTGGGCTCTGAAGGCCCATTCTTGTCTGCATGCCACCACTGCTCACTGTTACAAGAATGAAGCTTTACACCTTTTTCAGGAAGAATCTTTATTCCTGCTGACACCAGGATTAATGGCTGTGCTCAGAAGTCAAGTGTCACAAAAAGTTTACTTCCTACAGTTGTCTTCTCTCTGTTTATGCCTTCTAAGGTTTTTTTTTTTCACTTTTCTAGATTAAATGGTGTGTTGTTCAGAATTCTTCATAGTAGACCAGAGAAACTGCTAGATTAAGCAGAATGGGCTGAAGATTCTGCAGATTCTGTTGGAAGACTGAGGAAAAGACTCTAGCCTTTTGCCCACACTGTGCAACGGACCACAGAGATTCTGCTACTTCTGCCGCAATAGAAGCCACCACTATAGCAGCCAACACTAGAACCATGTGGATTTTGCTCCTATTTTTTAAATCACTTATTAATTTATTTTTGCTAAGACAGGTGGATAGCTTATAATAATTCTTGTTGCCTTTTCAAACAACAATCCCAGTGACTACAGTTACTGTTCATTGGAGAATTTCCATGAAATGCGAAGAAATCTTATAGTTAGAGGTCCGATGAGAGATTAAGGAATCATTTTGAATCTCCTGGCTTAATGTAGCCATGTGGATACAGAGGTCTGGCATTTTTAGCATGTGGATCTGTTTAGTGGCATCACATCTTCTTACATGCTTTACAAATTTATTTAGCACAAAACTAAATGAGAGCAATTGGTATGTGACATTAGTGTTCATGGATTAGAAAGTGACCTATATAATCTATCTGAGCAAGGAGGCCCCACTCATACCCTCAAACATGCAGTTGCCTTGAGCATCTCAGAACCTACATGCAACCCCTGCACAAACATTTTGGAGTCTGCAACTCAAGGTCAGAAGCCACTGTCTTAGGGGCACCTGGGTAGCATAGTCCATTAGGTGGCAGACTCTTGATTTCAGCTCAGGTCATGATCTCATGGTTTATGAGACTGAGCCCTGAATCAGGCTCTGTGCTAACAGCATGGAGCCTGCCTGGGATTCTCTCTCCCTCTCTCTGGCCCTCTGCTGTGTGTGTGCACACACACACACTCACTCACTCACTCACTCACTCACTCACTCACTCTAACCCAAAATAAATAAAAAGCTTTAAAAAGAAGCCATTGTCTTAGAAAGGTGTTAGAAGTCAACATGTCTGTTCTAAGACATAAAAATATAGAAAAAGGATTACGAAGATCCTTAGAAAAGGATTAAGACCTCTTCCCTTTCAAGGGACAGAATGAGACTTACTTTTAAAATGAGAGACTACTGAATGCTGAGAATGAACTGAGGGTTGAGGGGGAAGGGGGAGGGGGGGAAAGAGGTGGTGGTGATGGTGGAGGGCACTTAAGGGGAAGAGCACTGGGTGTTGTATGGAAAACAATTTGACAATAAAAATTTATGGAAAAAAATTTAAAAAAAATTAAAAAAACCATAAAAATCACGGTTACTTAAAATAAATAAATAAATAAATAAATAAAATAAAATTAGGTATTGTTTAATATAGCAAAATCCTTTTTTTGAGATAAAATTCAAATACAAATTCAGAAGAAAAAGCAACTGTGTGAAACAATCCAGAAGATGTCATTTGTTTCAAACCCTTTAACTGAACGAACAATTAATGACCTATCTCAGACAAAAGCACTGATAAAACTGTGACTTAAATAAAACACAGGCTATTTTTAACCAATCATAAATTTATGGAGTGCTTCTTAAGGCCTCAGAACACTTGGTCTATATCTTTAAGAAACTTTACCTCTGGAGGGAAAGAAGATTAACATACATGAAACCACTAGCAAAAAAGGAAGTAAATTGTCGTTCATACTATGAGAGCCAGATTGATAAGCAACAGGCAAAATTTGACATTACAAGACAAACTCAAGTTGTAAATTAACATATAATTGATTGCTTTGAATATCTTAAAAACTAGCATTTTGTGTTCTTCCCAAAGCAGAGGCATTCAGAGGTAACGTATTGGGTATTTAGGCACTGCCTACATGGTAAAAATAACTTTCTAAGGTTGAAAACCAAGAGGTAGAATGGAAACGAGTTAAATCACTCTCAATGTGACTGCCATCTTTAGAACAACAGCATCAATTCCCAGAAACGTCATCAAATATGTTCTTCAAGCAGGGACTCTGATCTCAAGTATCTCTTATTACTCTTTCATAAGTCTCTACCTGATAGACTGACATCATAGGAATATTTTGTACCTCCGAACAAAGATACATGGTCCTTGTTCAAAGGTATAAATGAGGAAGGCTGTAGGAATATGGCTGTTTTTACAGCTTCTAGCAGTTGCTCACATTCCTTGGCTCATAATCCTGCATCCCTGCCACCTCCCCCTCTATTAACATATTTCCATTTTTCCAACTCTGACCTTCTGCTTTCTTCTCATAAGAATCCTTTGTGACTACACTGATAATCCAGGATAATCTCCCCATCTCAAGAGTCTTCATTTAATTACATGTGCCAATTCCCTTTTGCGATGTAAGGTAAGATATTCATAGGCTCCTGCTATTAAAATATGGACATTTTAAGGGGGGCATTATTTAGCTTACCACAGCGGGCACCACTATCCATTTATGACCTTGGTCTTTTTCTTATTTCAGTTTGTTTCACACATTGGCAACAATTCTGACTTCAATTTTTCTTTGTGAATAGAAGATGGTGGATCTGTTTTTTTCCCTTTCACACAGATTTGTGACTATGTAATGGCAGCATTTTCTAGGATATACACCGGTGAGGGCCACCACATCCTGGCAGCAGTGCGAAGATAAAAACGAGGTGAGAAAGTTGGCTAAAGCTTGGAAATAGGATAACTTGAAAATGGTTTATTAATTAAATGGTGTTTGGTTAATAAAATGCTTGGAGATAATTTGTGAATTTCGTTTAGTAGACTACAAACTGTCCCTTTTTCTGTGAATAATTAAGAAGTGACAGTCCATGAAAATACAGAGTCTCTCTTATGGTGAACTCTGTTCACCTGAGGTGACAAGTTACTGAGAGAAGAAAAGAATATCAATCATGGTTTTATATTTTTAAAATAATAATTTGCTCTAAGTCCTGACAGAAGCAACATGCTGTGCAAAATCATACATCATGTAACAACAGCTGAGAAGTCAACATACATCACTATCAACGCCACCTCTGTAAAAGCCCCCCAAATTATCGTATCTCACAATAAGTTTTGCTTTTCCAGAGAGAAAAGGGGACACAGGAAGAAACCAACTTCTTCTTATAAATGGTTGGTTTAGCACATAGTGAACAAATTGATGTGTAAATTGGCTTTGATGAATGCTTGTGTTAAATGTGGTTATTTATTATGAGTTCCATTACATAAATTGGTTGCAAAATTATAACAAATGTTCTTTATTAATCTTACCTTCTCTGTGGCTAGAGAATGACTCAAGGCAATTATCTTTCAGGGACCTCAGCGTCATTAGAGCTGATGTGCTGAGGAGGGCAGACAAGTTCTAATAATATATCAAAAAGAGAAACATGCCTTTTCTTTGCTTCTTACATGGAGAGATGTTATTTCTCAATACAGTTTCCTTCATTTCCAATTAAATCCTTCAAGTTGTTAGTTTCTGGTATTTTTGCAGTAACAGCAGCTGTAGGTGTAAGAAATATCTTACATATTATGTTCTTTATGGTATGACATTTGAAATTTAAACAGATGGCACAGATTCTGGTCTTAAGGAATTCAGAGTTTGCCTAAGATGGCACAGGTGCTCTCAGGCCACATTTGGCTACTTGGTAGGAGCTCCAAGCATTTGCTCTATGGTCCAGTGACAGATTGCAGAGCTGTCTTACTGTTTTCCTCTTCAGCATGGGATATAAATAACTTCAAGATAGTAGTTTTGTGGGAAAGGAAAAAAAGTATTTCTTCCAAGTACACTTTTACAGCCTAACACTCAACACGAATCAAAGAGTTAAAGAGCTACCTCTTAGTTATCAGGAGCCATTTTTTTCTCAGTTCTGAGTTTTTTGGTTCCCTATTTCTCATATTCCTCTCCCCTATAAACTGTTCTTGCCTTTTCAGCCCTCCTTATATCCTTAAGAGGGGAAAAAAACCCAAAAGGTAAGAAAAAGAATTTATTCTGCTGATTATAGATCTCTAAAGATTGAGTGTGTGGTGCAGGTGGGAAGGTGTTTACAAATCATGATTATGTAAAACAACAAAAATATCAGTGCAAATTTGTCATCGGGAAAAGTCACAGTTAGATGACATGCCTGCATTTTTCATAAAAGGCTATTTATTGAGCCCCAATGACGGGTGAACCTCTCAGCTAGAGGCTGGGTGCTAACGGTTGAGGAAGCAGTGATGGAGAGAGAAAAAGTTTATTGTACCAGAAATGATAGCCAGAAAACTGGTATCCAAACACTGCCTCATTGTGATGCCAATTGCTAATCACTGAATTGCTAATAACCTATAAAATAAGTTAGAACTACGTCCAGTAATAAAAGAGAAAATCCGGCAAGTTAAACAAGATGCAAGTTAATTTCTTTTTTGTCTGCTTAGGCAAAGTACTGTATGAGGCTCCTTTATCTTGCTATACTACTAGGTATGTCCTTTTTTACTAAATTAACTTCATGGTGCAAGATGATTGCATCAGCTTCAGATCTCATGTCAGCAGGATTTGAGTCAGCAGAATAAGGAAAAGGAGGGGAAAGAGCATGCTCCCTCTCTCCTCCTTTAAGAATATTTGCTGGAAGTCACACAACTTCCATGTACAAATAATTGGCCAGATCTAGCCATAAGAGAGGCCAGGAAAAAAGCCTTCACTCCAACTGGTCACATGCCCAGTAAATATTGTGTGTTCTGGGACTTTCTGTTTCTGCACAGGGATGTAGAATGCTGTAAAGAGTATTTCTTTTGCACTTATAACAATAACAGCAGGAGCAGCAAAAACACCAAACAATCTGAAAATGAGTAACTTTTCTTGAACCCAGCAGAGAAGTGATGATTACCAAGTAATCTGAAATCCAAGGAACACATCCAACAAGAGTTAGGACATGAACACTTGCTTAGGTAGCATAGATGTTATCTGTCACAGGTAAGAATTCAACATAATTGCTTAATGAACTGCTAGAGGCCAACTGTGGTTTGGCCAGTATAAAGAATCCCTGGATGATACAAGCACAGAGAGAACTTGCATTCATCACAGGATGTTCTGCAAAGGACCAGGTGCTCACATAAGAGAACTAAAAATGTAGACCTGGAGACATAAGGGCAGTTGGGGGAAAACACAGGTCATTCTCCTTTACATATTCTATGAAATGAAAGCCTTATACTGTTAGAGGGAGAGAAATAAAACCTGATGCCCTAAAGCATTGATGAAAACCCACTGATGCTGGGGGAAGGGAATAAAACAAAACCTTATACACTTGAAAGAGAGCTGAAAATACCTGCTGGGACCAGATCTGCAGCTGAGAGAGAATAAGAGCACTGAGAAAGACCTACCCACAAGACTCAGGAACATAGTGTCTGCTGAGAACTGACGCTTAAACAAAACAACAGTGACCTACTGCTTGAAGAGGGGGCAAAAGCATGCAGAGAGACCCTTTTTGAGGCATAGTGCAAAAGAAAGGCCCAAAATTGAGGCAGCAGATGTTGAAGAAAAACCCTCTGGCAAACCAGCCCATATGCTAAATAGAAAGTAATCCTGGATGATTTGAAGCTTCTTAAACTAAGAGTAATCCTAGCAACAACTCTACAATCCAGCTAGACTTATAACAGTAATGACCCAACCACTCCCACCACACATATAGAGACACTAGCACACACCAAACAAAGCCTAGCAAAAGGAGGTATGTGTCCATTTCCAGCCTTTATAAGTTTTTACCTCGGACTCCTCCCCCACACAAGATGGCCAACTTCATCTTTTAACAAAAAATTAGGAGGCATGTAAAGCAAGTAAAAACAAACTTCTGCCAAGAGACAAAGCAATCAATAGAACCAGAGTCAGATATGATACTGATAGAAATAATTATTAGAGAATTAAAAATAAATATCATGAGTATGGTATAAGCTCTAGAGGAAAAGGTGAGTAACATGATGACCAGATAAGTAATTCAGCAGAGAGAGAAAATACAAGAAATAAACATAAATACTAATTCTCCTCCTGAAACCCATAATACATTATATGTTAACTAGCATGAATTTGAATAAAAAATAAATTCTAGATATGAAAAGCAGAGTAGCAAGAATGTGATCAATGGGCTTACCAGAGATTTTATATACCTGAGTAGAAGAAACAATGAATTTGAAGATGAGTCCATATAAATGACTTAATCTAAAAC
The DNA here is from genome assembly GCF_006229205.1 of Suricata suricatta. Classification (NCBI taxonomy): domain Eukaryota; kingdom Metazoa; phylum Chordata; class Mammalia; order Carnivora; family Herpestidae; genus Suricata; species Suricata suricatta. The sequence goes on along the minus strand of NC_043705.1, from coordinate 81,753,086 downwards.
ACTAAGAAAAGTGGGGAGGGGGGAAAAACACAGACCACAGGAAATATTTAAAGAAATACCTGTTAAAATTTTCCAAAATTAATGACATACACAAAATGTCTGCTCCAAGAAGTTCAGGTGAGAGAACAACAAGCAGGATAAATACAAAAATAAACTAACAAATAAATAAGCAGGCAAACAAACTAAGATACTTAGGTGTATTGTATTCAACCTACTGAAAACCAAGGACAAAGAGAAAATCTTGAAGGTTATAAGAAACAAAGAACATATCATATACCAAGGGGAATTATTTATATAAGAATTATAGGTTTCTCGTGAGAAACTATTCAAACTGGAAGGAAATGGAGTTCCATGTTTTAAAGTGGTAAAAGTAAAAAAAAGATCCTGTCAACTAGGAATTCCATATCTAGTTAAAATGACTTTCAAAAGCAAAAAAGAAGTCTAGGAGGCTATTTCCTGCTTTTACCTCAAGGGTTTTTATGGTTTCCTGTCTCACATTCAGATCCTTTATCCATTTTGAGTTTATTTTTGTGAATGGTGTAAGAAAGTGGTCTAATTTCATGCTTCTACATGTTGCTGTCCAGCTCTCCCAATACCACCTGTTGAAGAGGCTGTCCTTTTTCCATTGGACACTCTTTCCTGCTTTGTCAAAGATTAATTGGCCATATACTTGTGGGTCCAGTTCTGGGTTCTCTATTCTATTCCATTGGTCCATGTGTCTGTTTTTGTGCC
>NC_043705.1:81707218-81752254 GCF_006229205.1 Suricata suricatta | reverse complement strand
GATTGTGATGCCTCCCATTTTGGTTTTCTTCTTCAATATTACTTTGGCTATTCAGGTTTTTTTGTGGTCCCATACGAATTTTAAGATAGTTTGTTCTAGCTTTGAGAAGAATGCTGGTGCAACTTTGATGGGGACCTCAATCGCAGCAATTTCTTCCTTGACACATCCCCAGAGGCCAGGGAATTAAGAACAAAAATGAACTACTGGGACCTCATCAAGATAAAAAGCTTCTGCAAGGCAAAGGAAACAATAAAAAAAACTAACAGGCAACCTACAGAATGGGAAAAGATAGTGGCAAATGGCATATCAGATAAAGGGCTAGTATCCAAAATATACAAGGAGCTCACTAAACTCCATACACAAAAAATGAATGATCCAGTGAAAAAATAGGCAGAAGACCTGACGAGACACTTCTCCAAAAAGGACATCCAGATGGCCAACAGGCACATTAAACGATGCTCAGTGTCACTCATTATCAGGGAAATACAAATCAAAACCACACTGAGATACCATCTCACACTGTTCAGAGTCGCTAAAATAAACAAATTAAGAGAATATAAATGCTGGCGAGGGTGTGGAGAAACAGGCACCCTCCTACACTGTTGATGGGAATGTAAACTGGTGCAGCCGCTCTGGAAAACAGCGTGGAGGCTCCTCAAAAAACTATCGATAGAGCTCCCTTATGACCCAGCAATAGCACTGCTAGGGATTTATCCAGGGGATAGAGAAGTGCTGATGCATAGGAGCACATGTACCCCAATGTTCATAGCAGCACTGTCAACAATAGCCAAAACATGGAAAGAGCCTAAATGTATCACCTGATGAGTGGATCAAGAAGATGTGGTATATATTATATACAATGGAGTATTACATGGCCATGAGGAAGAATGAAATCTGGCCATTTGTAGCAAAGTGGATGGACCTCAAGGGTGTCATGCTAAGCGAAATAAGTCAGGCAGAGAAGGATAGATAGCATATGTTTGCACTCATAGGTCTAATAGGAGAGACCTGGGAGGGGACCATGGGGAGAGGAAGGGGGAAAGAGAGCGGGGGAGTGTGAGGGACACAGATCATGGGAGACTACTGAATACTGAAAACTAACCATGGACTGAAGGGGGAGGGGGAAGGAAAGAGGGGGGTGATGGTCATGATGGGGGGCATGTGTGAGGAGAAGCACTGGGTGTTAATATGGAAACCAATTTGATAATAAACTATTTTAAAAAAAGAAAATAAATGTGAGAACTTCAAAAAAAAAAGCAAAAAAGAAATAAAGGCCTTCTGAAGCAAAAAATTAACAAATTAATAGCATGAAGATCAACACCAGAAGAAATGTTAAAGGTATTCAGGTAGAAGGAGCAGGACACCCAATGGAACTGAGGTCTGCACAAAAGAAATGAAGTGGATTGGAAATATATTAAATGTAGTTAAAGATTATTTTGTCTTGATTTTTAATTAGTCATAAAAGAGAAATGGCTGTCTAAAACAAACATAATAACAATGTATTGTGTTTTTATAGCATATATAAAAGTAAAATATATGACCAAAAATAGCACAGAAAATCAAAGGAAGGAATTGGGAATATACTTATTGTAAGGACCTTCCACTATCATGAAATCATAATAAATTATTTGATGTATATTATAAAATTCTAGGGTAACCACTAAAATATTAAAAAAGAGTATAAATAATAAGCAAGTAGTTGTGATAAAATGGAATAACAAACATTTCTAAAAGGCAGAAAGGGAAAAAAAAACCCCAAAGAACAAGGTTCAAAAGATGGAACAAACAGAAAACAGCTATAGAGATGATAGTCTTTAATCTACATATATCAATAATACTGTAAACTGTCTAAAAACATCAACTAAGACAAAAAAGTGTTACATTTGATTAAAAAATCAAGTTGTAATTATATGCTATCTATGGTAAATCAATTTTAGTTATAAAAATGTAGGTTAAAAGTTTAAAAAAGAAAAAAGATATTCTATGTAAATACTAATCAAAAGGAAGCTAAAGTAGCTATATTGTCAGCAGATAAAGGATAAAGAGATATATCACATGATGAAGAATGGAAAGAAGCTGTTCTTCAAGAATTGGATATACATGTACCTGATAACAAAGCTACAAACTATCTAAGCAAAATGTGATGAAACCGAAAGACAAAAATGACAAATCCAGAATTATATTTGAATACTTCATCACTTCTTCTTCAATAGTTGACAGAACAAGGAAACAAAATCAGTGATGATGTAGAATATCTGAAGAACACTATCAACAAACATCACCTGACATTTCTAGAATATTCTACCCAGTTATAGCAGAATACAATTCTTCTCAGTGCATGTGGAACATTCCTCAAAAAAGACCATATTTTGCACTATAAAACACACTTCAACAAATTTAAATAAATAAAATTATTCAAAGGACATCCTCAGACCATCAGAGAACTAGAAATCAATAAGAAAAAGCTAGAAAATCACAAGTTATAGGGAAATTCAACGACTCACTTCTAACTAGGTATTCCATTGTTATTAAAAGAGGGAAAACGAGATACTGAGGAACAACAAGCAGTATGGTCTAGGTACAGACATACAAATACATTGATTACGTTGACAGAGTGACTCCATATTAAGCCATCAGAGCAAAAGTTTATAATGCAGTTGCTATGAACTCAGTGTTGTGCCCTGCGAAATGTGTATACTGAAGCCACCTCATTTGGAGATTGGGCCTTCAGGAGGTAGTTATGTTTAGATGAGGTCATGAGTGTGGAGCCCCAAGGGTGAGATTAATATCCTTATAAAAAGAAGAGATCCCAGGGCACACAGTGTCCCTGTCTTTCTTTCTCTCCTTATGTGAGGACACAGTGAGAAAGTAGTTGTCTGTAAACCAGGAAATAGGCCCTCATCAGGAATCGCAGCTGGTATCTTGATCTTGGATTTCCCAGCCTCCAGAAGTGTGAGAAATAAATGTCTTTTATATAAGCCACCCAGTCCATGGTATTCCACCATAGCAGACTGAAGTGAAGACCCCAGTTTATCCGGTCCTCCAATACTTCCTTTTACCAAGATGTGAGACTTCTAACCTCTCTTGTTCCTTCTGCTCATTGACCATTTTAGCAAGATTTTTGTTTCTTTAATCTATGTATCCATCCCTCTCCTGCCCCTTAGCACTGACCCAGTCCTCTTGTGGAAAGTAAGGAGGTGGGAGAGTAATTGAAACATCAGGCTGCCACAATAGCTAGAAACCTCAACTAATTCAGTAAAACCACCTAGAGAATGATTTCAGTATCAGGAATTCCTTACACACAAGAGTCCAAAAGGCTAATTAGTAGGTCAGACAAGGCAATGTGAGCTCTTTACCATTTCTCTAGTTGGGCTAATGATGCATATGCCATAGGATGCATATGTAGGAGATACAGGGACATATATCATGCTCAGTATATCCTTAAGCATGAAAAGGCTGTGTGTTTCTTTCCTCCATCCACCAAGCCCCTTCCCCTTAACTTATTACTTTTCTCCCTGCCCTACCTCCTGTAAACGTCACCTTAGTAATTCCTATTCTTCTGCGATTCTAAGTGCAGTGTCCTCTGTACACTTTTATCTTGACTTAATCTTTAAATAAATAATAATATAATAAATAAATCTCTAATCTCTAAGTTGACTTAACATCTTGATGATCAACACATGTTCTGACAAAAACAATTTCTTCTAATTCTAGTGAGTCGGTAGATTCTATTTTTAGAAAATATATTTGCAATATCCCGTAATATGCTTGAGCACAGAACAACCAAATTTATTTCATTATTATTATTTAACCTAAGATCTGGGTGTTCTTCAGTATACTATATTTCTTTTCCAACTGATACTACCCATCATTCTTTCAAAAGTATTTGGGTAATATCTTTCTTTCTTATCAGATGATAAGCTCTATAAAGGCATGAATAGTCACTTTTATCCCCAGCACCTGGAATGGCATGTTGGCTCAATAAATAATAGTTGCAAGAATTAATGAATGAATGCAGAGTATGTCCCACAGAAATTTGTTTCTCTCTGTCTCTGTCTCTGTCTCTCTCTCTCTCTCTCTCTCTCTCACACACCCACACACGCACGCACGCACACACACACGCACACACAGGAGCCTCAGACCTTGCTAACAGACATGTAGCAGCCTTTCTCCAACAGCGTCTGACACAGTTATCTCATCATTTTCATCAGATATACCCATGCTTGTTAGCCTCAGGGCATACTTACAAGCAGTGCAGCAAAAAAGGCAATCCCTGCCATGATAGTTTATTGCAAAGCAGAGGGAATAAAATAAAGCAAGCATGTAGTGCTACCCAAACACAAGCTAATAAACAAACAAAAGGTCTAAACCACGGTGGCATCATTGTGACAGCAGTGTCTCGAAGACACTCCACTGGCTCTACCTCCTGTCAGAGGCAATGAATGCCTGTGGCGTGTGCTGTAACGGAGCTGCGGAGGAACTGTGTCCAGTCTTTTGAAACTGTCAACATGCAAATGGCAGATGAATCTTCCCAAAGGTGACCATCGCCAGCATACAAATTCTATGCTTTAGACCGGATGTGGTCTTTGTGCTAGCCCATCATTATCACCAAAGATGATAATTATTAAAATATCAAAACAGTATATTTTAAGATAATTTAAAGTCCTGAGGCCAATAGTAGATGGACGTTTGTTCAAGTTATATATAACTAGGTTCTACTATCCATAGCGGGTCTTTACTTTGGCCACTCACATGGGAATACTTCAGTGCTGCCTTGATCACTCCTCACTACTTACAATGGGATTCCATCTACTTCAAAATTTTCCTTAATGGCTAAAAAAAAGACATGTCGGGGTATAAAGAGAATAGAGAGGGATTAATAGCATATGATATGCCAAATTCAGTTCAGATTTTCCCACCCAAAAGATCTAATTTGGGACTAGACTGCAACACTGAGCCAAGGTCGATCCATCCCAGAGAGCAGTAGTAACAGGTCACTCTGCAAAGTGTGCAAGATGGCAGACTAGGACTTGTCCTCTAAACGGTCTTTGACAGTTTGAAAATCTGTCAAAAGATAATTCTTTTGGCCAAATATCTGGTCATTCTCTTCTATGGGGTAGGACTCTTTTGCAGCAAGATGATGTTTAAGTCCAACAATTTTTATTCGTCACTTCTGATGTTTAACAGAGATACGATAGTCACGGAATGTACAAGAGGGCAGTAGCAAGGAAAGTGAGGAAGAGAAAGTGGTTTCAACATAAAAACTCGACTGGCTATCGGACTGGTCAGAAAAGGCATAGTCATCTTTTATTTCTTAATGTTCCTGAAGACAGGAGATCAGAGTCTGCAGAAGTCAGTCTTTCTCCCTCACAGAATGACTCCTTCTCTGACAGATAGACATGCCTAACAAGAGTGCCAGTGGCGTTTTTTTGTGGGGGGTGGTGGGATTATCATAGCAGATGCTTATTCTGTAGCTGCTACAGACAGGTCTGACTTGCTCTTTACTTTTGTTGGCATTTTATTATGAATTTCACCGTGGCAAGTAAAAGATGAATCAGAGTTTCTGAGTGGTGACAGCCAATGGCCCATTTATTTCTAGTGTCAGTGTTTTCCTGAGCTCCAGTGGAAGCACAGCAATCTTGAAACCTGTCTGATATTGGCATTTAGAAAAGAGCCTGATTCTTGCTCACTTTATAGTACATCTAGTCCTTTGAAAGGCTTATTCTAATGCAAGGTCATGCAATAGGTTCGTGCGCAACTGATGTTGAATTTTTATGCCAGCTGAGCTTCACTTCGGGATTCAATGCATTTGTTAAAAAAAAGTTTATTTTTATTTCAGCACAAACTTTGCTCCCAGAGTTATCAAGCATCTGAGGTTTGTTTCAAAAGAAAATGCTTTCAAACTCATCATCCGTGGTCGAGGATGTATGAGTTCTTGGCTCAGCCGCACATTGATTTAGTCTTTGCTGATGTCAGGAGAAACACAAGCCCGATCTAATTATATTGCAACTACCTAGATGTCTTGAAAATCTTTTTTTGATGTTTCTGACATTGAACACTTTCCCCTGCTTTGAGACTTCTTCCCTCATCCCCTTTACTCTTCTCGCTTCCATCATGATTAAGTTCACATGACCATATGACTCATTCAGTGTGATACTAACCACCCTAAATCACTGCCTTCCTTACAACACCTTGCTCACTTTTACAATATCATCTCCCCTCTGCCTGCTGACCCATGTACTGCATACACTGCCTCAACTAAACTACTTGGAAGTCTTAGCTTCTATTTATTTTTATTTTACTTTCTCAAAACTGTTATTTGCATGGTCTCCAAACCCTTTGCACAACATCTTCCTTCTTTGAGGGTAAGGCCAAGTAGGGAAGTAAAGAAAGCTGCCCGCATTTGGAACCCATGACTGAAAGACACAGCAACTCTTGCCCATATTTGCAGCACAGGGCATGAGGCCAGAAAACAATTGTTAAAGCCCACCTTGGAGAAAGTTCCAAGAGCACAGTTGGTGATCAATTGCCAAAAGTTAATCAGAGGAAGGGCGTTTGACCTGTAGGGACATGAAGATGTTGAGCAGAGAGTGTGAAAGGGACAAGATACAAATGTGATCGAGTGAACGGGAGCCTGGGGAATCTCATCAGAGGAGCTGGGCCACACAGTACGCTACTGGGGTTTTATAAACACTTAAGAAGAGTATTATCCTGGATTGATTTTTATGGATTTTAATTGATTAATGGAATCCATCTATAAAATGAGTGGCAGTGAAATTTAATCTGTCCTTCTTACTTTAACAGAATGTTAGATGAATAAAACCACCTTGGACTGATGAGTATAATCAGGATCTGTAAACATTTAAAAGGAGGAGAAGGAAGAAAAAGACCATAGCCCCCCACCCTCTTTCTTCCCAGCTGCTGTAAGAGAAGCCTGCAGGCAAATGGAAATCAGAAAACATAACTAAATGAAATGTGCTCTTCGCTATCAAGTCCCTCTTTAACACTTCTTTTCTTTCTGTCCTTTCTGGCTTTCTTTACTTTTCTTTCGAATGTCACTGTGAACTGATGTGCTGATGACAGTTTCTGAGTTCTACTGGCCTGGGAATCTGGGAGAAAAGAAGAAAGTACCAGATAACTGAGAGGAGAGAAAATTACATAATGAAACACAAAGTGAGAGGAAACTACTGAAAATTTTGGGAACAGCTGAAATGGTGCAGTCTAATACTTCCCGGCCAGACACTTCTTATGGGCATTTTTGCTCTCCCTTAAAAAGCAGAACAGGGCAGGCTTATTGCTTATGATGAATGTACACGGGATACATTCAGGTCTCTGAAGGCTGAATCTTTTCAGCAGGGATCTTTTCAAGAAATTTTGAGGATATGTCTAATGATTCATCAAATGCTTTGCAGCATTTCAAACCCCTCTTGTTTTGGGTCAGGGAGAAAAACAGCCCCTTTTCAGAAGTGCAGAACCAGATTGGTTTGTCCTCTGGCAGCTGCTGAGGCCTGAACAGGGACTCACCGGGAGACTCTGCAAGGGGCCTCCTCCCACCTGCCCCATCTCAGGGAGGCGCTGGGATCACAGAAGGCCTTCAGTGGAGTGTGTGCTTGATCTGCAGCCCTGAAGAGGGACTGTGCCAGATGCTGTTTCCTTCTGCACAGGGACCTATTCGTTTAAGCAGCAGCCGCCAAATCTAAAGGTTAAAAAAAGAAAAGCAGCCATTTTCATATCCAATATTCAATATCTACTTTAATTAAAATGGATATCTATTTAAATTATTTAAAGAAGGTAGCTCTTTGATCATGAGTGCTCATTTCCAAAGACTGAAGACAGGAGAACTCAGCCTCCTCAAGTCCTAATTAAAGGTGATAGCCTGAATTAGCATGTAACTACTTGCTATGTTTGTCACATCACTAGTAAAAGTAGTTGCAGTGTTCTTATTTTTCTTACTTAAATAGACTGCTCCTGCCCAAGCAGAGAGCTCAAGTTCCAGAAAGGGTGGTGGATCCTGGTATAGTGGGTATAGTGGGGAAAATTCTAGAGGAATATGAATGGTGATAATTATTTGGAAGCAATGAAGTAATCACTGCTGAGTTTCCCAAGCATTTTAAAACTCTTTCTTAGTCTAAGGTTTTCTGTAAGACTGATTATTCGGTACTTGATGTCACTTACTTCTAACACAGCTGAATGGTCTTGGTAACTAGGCAGCATTGAAATTTGCAACTTCTATCCTGATGAACCAATATTTGAGCAATTAAAAAAAAAGAGAACAATCAATGAGATTGGTTCAGATTGTTCATTGCCCCCTCTGCAGTCATACCAGCAAGGAAATCAGCTGTCCAGCCACATGATGTGACCTCAGTGGAGCTGACGCGTCATAGGATGCATCGTCCACGAGGCGAAAGGAAATGCAAGCAGCAAGTATTTTCTCTACGAGACCTTGAGGTAGCATCCCATGGTGAGTGGAGGTTCCTGGGTTATTAGAAGCGTGCAGAGGACTCAAGGAAAGGAAGATGTTTTTTATTTGTTTTTGTGTGACCTTTGATTTCCAGCCCCGCCCTCTGCCTAGAGAACAACAGTTCTTTCCTTCAAATGCCCAGCTTTACGGCTCTTCTGGAAACAGGCCCCCCTCTCAGGACACAGTCACGGGACTACAAACCAAGTCAGAGCAACATCTCTCTGAACAGAATGGTTAGTACCAGGATACGTTATTAAAGTGACGCGAATTGAGGAATGTTTTAAATTGTAGTTGCCACAGAAGTGGCCATTCCTCTCTGATTAGGAGAGCTAAAAAAGAGAGAGCCACGAGTAGCAGTAAGTTGTGTTTCTTCTGCTTAGAAGAGCTGAAAATTTATAAAAGCTACAATGCAGGGGCAGAATCATAATGGTATCTGAAGCCCTAGTTCCAAAAGTCCCAAAGGCCAGCTGCTCTGTTCTTTCTATAGTTTGATTAAATAAGCCAACACAGTTCTCTTGTTTAGGTAAATTTAGTTTTTGTCACTTGCAGCCAATGACTCCTGAGTAAAACAATGACTTCAAATATAAAAGTCTCTCATTCTCCTGCTGCTTTGCATTTAAGTTTTATTTTCTCCAGCACATTGGTTCAGAATGCTATCTTGCTGTAAGTATATCTTGGTATTTTTCTTTTGCTTTGTGTCCCTTCTAGTTATCTTGGAATTGGTGCAAGGGGTGAAGGCTGTGCCTGTTTAGATAAGACCCGAGTTTTAAGCACCCACTGAGAAAGAGAACCTCTCCTTTACGGAGCAGACACTGCCAATGACTTTCCCACATCCATCTGACCTGCCTGTTCGGTGTGCGCCAGCCCCTTCTCACTACAGATATCTGCATCTCTGTGCCTAAAATTTTCCCAAGCACTCAGAGAGTCACGCTTCTGTATATAAGGCTGGAAGTTCCAAAGAATTAACATTTTCAGGAGCAAGCCTCAACCAATGATGATCAGGAGTTGTGTAAAACGCCTGAGGTCCCTCATGTCTTAGGAAGCACAACGTGAAGGAACGCTTTGATGATTCCTCAGTGTTTCCCCATAAGGCTGAGCTCCAGTTGCCCACTCTGTAGTTATACACTCTTCATTATCTTCCATCCCTAACATATGTCTCTTCTCCACTCTCAACTAGTATTTTCTATACTTCCCAAGAAATCAACCTGCACTTAGATCTTGGTTTTAGCATCTACTACTTGGAGAATTCAACCTAAAACAAAATTTAAGAACAAGAAATAAAGGATTTCTTGTCCAGAGAATGTGGTTTGAGATTCTCAGGATAGTGATCTGGAACTTACATCTCCAAAAATCAAGAAGTTTTCAGAAAATAAGGGAATAAGAGAGCTGGTTTTGTATCAGAAATAAGCTGTTGCTTAAGTGGTCAAATGATTTTTGATGAGGGGATCAAGACAAGTCAATGCAGAAGGAATACTCCTTTCGAAAAATGATGCTGGATCAATAAGATAGCCAGATGCAGAATGGAAATAAAAGAAACTTGTATTCCTATTTCATACCATATACAAAAATTAATTCAAAATGGAAGAGTTAAAACTGTAAAACTCTTAGAAGAAAGCATAAGAGTAAAACCTTGTGATTTTGGATTAAGCAATGGTATCTTAGATATGACACCAAAATCACAAACAGCCAAATAAAAAAATAGATAAATTGGACTTCATCAAAATTAAAAACAAAAACCTTTGTGCTTCAAAGAACATCATCAAGAAAATGAAAAGACAATACACAGAATCGGAGAAAATATTTGCAAATCATACACCTGACAAGAACTTCTATTCTGAGTTTAATTCTTACAACTCAAAAACAAAAAGACAAATAACCTAATTTAAAAATGAGCAAAGGATTTAATAGATAGTTTTCCAAAGGAAATAAAGAAATGGCCAATAAGAAAAGATGCTCAAATTCGTTAATCATTGGGAAAATACAAATCAAAGCCGCAATGAGATTTTCATTGTGGTTTTCATACCCACTAGGATGGCCAGTATCAAGAAGATGAACAACACATGTATTGGTGAAGATGAAGAGAAACTGAAACCCTCACATGTTGTTTGCAGGAATATAAAATGGTGTAGTCACTTTAGAAAATGATATGGTATTTTCTTTAAAACATGAACACAGAGTTAGTTTATGACCCAGCAATTCCATTTCTAGGTAAATACCTAAGAAAACTGTAAACAGATGTCCACACAGAAACGTATACACAAATGTTCATAGTACCATTATTTAAAATGATCCAACTGATAACTGCATAAACAGAATGTAGTAAAGAGAATATAGTTTGGTCCACTGAAAGGAATGGAACACTGATGTATTCTACAACGTGAATAAATTCTGAAAATACATAACATGAAAGAAGACAGACATAAAAGGCCCATGTTGTGTGATGCCGTTTACATTAAATACCCCAAATTGAGTCAGAAAGTAGATTAGTGGTTGCCAGGTACTGGGGCTGGGGAGAGGCAAATGCTGAAAGACTGCTAATGGGGATAGGACTTATTTTTGGAGTTATGAAAATGGCAAGCAGTCATAGGAGAAAAAATGTTTAGATAGAGCTCTAAGAAATCAGAATGAAATTATCTAGATAAATGATTAGTTGTGGATCAGACTCTTTGGCAGAGAATCTATATGAGTGAAATTTCTGGGGAAATTGCAAGGTAATTCTGAGGGAAAAGATGTTTGTAGCTCTGCAGTCAACCTGTACAACTAGAACTAAAGTAAGCAAACCTGGGTTCAAATCCTATACTGCCACTTACTAGCTATAAGCAAGTGAGTTGGCTTCTCTAAAATGGAATTCATTAATCTATTCTGTGGTAACAATATTCCAGACTTACAGACGTGTTCTGCCACGAATGCTGGATGGACAGATACTAGGTGCAGTCATGTTTGTGGTAATTGTGCCACAGCGATTAGAAGACAGATAAACTCTCCTTACAGAGCTTCCATGCTGAGGGAGAAGATGGTCAAGTAAGGTAAAGAAACAAGACAATTTTACACTGTGAAAAGTCCCCTAAGGGAAAGTAACAGGATATGTAGTAATGAGCGATGAAGAGGTGAGGAATTGATTTTAGGCCAGGTGGTCCAGAAAGGCTTCTCTGAAAATACAGGATTAGAGAAAAAAAAAATAAGGATCCACCTATGCAAAAATGTCCAGAAAACTTTCCAGGCAAAGGGGACTTTGAATACAAAAACTATGAGAGAGAAGAGGGAAAGTCAGGGAAAAAGAGGGAAAGAAGGGTATTTAAGAAAGATCTACCTGGCCAGAGCATACTGTGTGGGAAAGTCGTCAGGTAGGCTTAGACTATATAGGTCCAGGGCCCAGATTCACTATAAGGAGCAAATGGGATCATATATGGAAAATGCTTAGCCTCCATGTTTAGCAAATAGTACTCATTATTTATAGGGCAAAATAAAGCCACTCTCCACGAACTTGATTTCCCTTAAGGGATGCAACAGAGAGTGTGATATGGCTGTGACATTCTTCTTCATGAAGACAATCAGAAGGATGACTTGATTACTCAGTGACCCCTTTCTTCCTTATGGACTCTCTGTGTATTCCTCCCAGAATACAGACTCCATCAAAAGGGGACAGGCTTTTTAGGAGAGGAGTATGTAGGAAATGCTCTGGCCTCCCTCCTAGCAACTCCATTAGTGGATGTACCTTGTGCCATACTGTGCAAAATGTGTGCTTTCCCTTTTTCAATTAAAATTGATCATCATGACTAATACTAAGGACCTGGTGCTTTAAATCCACTGAGGATTAGCATGTGGGCTGTGCAGGAGGCTGAAACACGGCCACTGAAGCTCTCACACAGAATTGCCCTACTTACTACAGAAAAAGCCCAAAGAAAGTGGGATGCAGGGAATGCAGATAGGAAGCCAATCCACTCCTGTATCACTGCATGTTTCTTACTTGTAATGATGGGCTTCTCTGACCTGGAAGACCAGTTTTTCTCTATGAATCTTAAGTTGACATGTAAGAAAATCCAAAAAGGAAGTACAATCCATTACATATTACAACAGCTCAAACATAAGGGGAGGTCCAGTGACACATGTTCACAAATATAAAATAAAAGTTTCCCTTTTATTTTATTACATATAACATATTGGAAGAAACTTTGGGGTGGGGGCAATAGGCTCCAATTCTTTCCAGCTTCTAGCCAAATGTCTCCAAGAAAAGGTTAATTCACTCATTCCTTGTTTTTGCTGAGGTTGCGAGTCAAGACTGAGAGCTACAATGCTGGCTTTGTCATCTTTTTTCATGTATCTTTCCATGAACTTCAGGACGACAGAAACAAACCTACCTAATATTGTGTTTCTAAATAAATTGGGGATTAAGAATAGGGAAAGAGGCAATGAGGAAGAGGACATACTAGTTTAATCCCTACCTGCACAAATCAATATATGGTATCAGGCTTGGAAAATCCTTATTAAAAAAAAAAAAAGAATCTGGCTCTATACTGAATCTGAATCTAGAACTGATGCTAGTCAACTATGGGTATTGCATGTGATTGTAACTGAATCACATTAATGAATACTCAGGTGTGTATACTTGACCATAGCTTCTGAGAAATACACACTCTTACAGTCTTTGGTTTCGTGTAGTGACTATGCTTCATCACAGCCTATCATAGTTAATTTTACAGAATGAATTTCTAATATGACTTCCTGATGTAACTGTGGTGGTCATATTTCATTACGTTATTAGCTATATACATAAAAGTTGCTGATGTAAAAGAATTTTTAAAAATATGTGCATAGATGGAAGTATTTGATACAAGGGCTATTTTCAAACAATGGGTTTAGGTAAGTACATTAAAGTTGAGACAGTCTTCTGAAGCGTTTTTCCAAAGTGGTTTCAGCCTCCCTTTCTGAAGCAACCGTAAGACATAAATACAAATTCCGCAATCACAAATGATGAATGGTCCGGTTTTTCCTTAACTGAATGTGGGCTATGGCATGGCCTGTGAGCACACCAAGGTAAGCCAGCTCTGGGCCCTATTCAAATTATTAGAAGTATCTTAGCTGATCTTCTGCCATATCCTCCAAGTGACATTTCTTGTGACTCACATTTGAAACAACTTCTGAAAACTGTTCCACATGTCAAACTTCATTTCATTCCATTTTCTTCTAGTTGAAAATTGACACTAAAGATGTTTTGTCTTTCAGAGCGTTTTCCTTTGGGAGCCAAAGGCCTGATGATGTATAATCCTTCCTGAAGGCTTTATGGCAGGGTTTCACAAAGCAAACATTTTCCCCCCTTATTTTATATCACCCTGACAAACAGAAATGCTGAGCCATTTAATTACAGAGCCTGCCTGACACATCCAGAGAGTCAAATATTCTGGCGGCGTCTAGCTGAAGGGGAAAAATGCACTGAATTCCCAGAGTTACTTGTCAAGACAATGACACCAAGGAAACTAGTAAATAAGCTGGCAGGCCCAACAGTGGATGCTACGGAGTGCCTGATGGTCCCCGTGGCCCTGAGTCAGCCGCATTAGCCCTGCAGCACTGCATTCTGTGATGGTGATCCTTTGTTTTAGCTTCAGGCTGAGTAGCCAGGAGATGATGGGCATAGGTCAGAAGAAGAAAGGTCAAGCCACAGGCCCATAGGTCATGAGCTAGTCTCTGCTCCAGATCTAGAGCTTGCACCAATTCCCAAGCTAACTCACAGAAAGAATAAGCACAGATTCAACTGAATCTTTCTTCCTCAGATTCCAAAATATGACAGACAATCCCCTTGACCATGCATGAGTGCACCAAGATATTATATCTTGTGGTGTTTTAAAGCTCAAGACATAAAATGTATCAGGTTACCTTTATTTAAAGGCTTTTTTCCCATTCAGAACAGTTAATCCCTGTGATAGTTTCTAGTCCACTCACTGTATAGTAATAACTGAAGTATGAAAGTTACTCGCATGAATAGTTTCTGTTTGCATGCTTTAAAGTTTTCTTTTCCTTTATCCCATCAATCATAGAACAAAAAGAAAAAGAAAAAATACACTTTCTATGAGACAAGCAGTATTCTTGGAATCCAGCAGTGGAAATTAAGACAGGGTCAATGTCTTTTAGGAAAATACATTCAAGTTGAGAACTGGGGGCCAGAAAATAAATATGTAAAAGATAAATAAGATTTTGTAAGAACTGCAAGTGCTCTCAATAATTACAGAATGATACAGAATGGTTGTAGTGCTGGAGACTTTTGTAGCCTGGCCAAGAAAGTTCTTTGATGTGATGATGTTTGATTTGAAACATGAATGATAGAAATAATGAAAGGAGGCAGCCTGAAATATTTGGGTGAAGAGGGTTGCAAGCAAAGGAGTAACTTATACAAATGCCCTAAGACAGAAATTATAGCAGATGAGCTTCAGGATAGAAAGGTCAGTGTGGCTGGAGAGTAATCAATAAAAATGGAGTGGACAGAGATGATGCTGCGGGTTTTCAGAGGGCAGATCATGAAAGGGGGTTCTAGGTATACATTGTTAAAAAAAGATGTAAAACTGTTAATTTTCATAAACAATGTGACACTGTATGTAGAATATCCAATATAAATTCACACAAAATCTGCTAGAGTCCATAACCAAATTTAAGAAAATATTAAGATAGAAGATCAATGCATTTTAAATTTCTATATACTAGTAAACAAAAATCCAAAAGTGCAATCAAGAAAATTACACTTAAAATAACACCAAAAGGATTTAATTAAGCTCAGGAAAAAAAATTTAACACAAAAAAGCACAAAACCTGCACATTGAAAACTGTAAAACGTTGCTGAGAGAAATATTTAAAAATTTATATAAATTGAGAAACATATCCTATTTGAGAAGAGGAAGACCAAATGTTTTTAAGATGACAGTTCTCCCCAAATAAATCTATATAATTGAATTCAATCCTTGTCAAAATCCCATCATGCTTTCTTGAAGAAGTTGACAAACTATTTCCAAAATTTATATGGAAATGCAAAAGACCTAGACTAGCCAAAATAATTTTGAAAAACTGGAGGACATGCTACCTGGTATCAGGTAATTGTGGCATCAGTTCAGACATTTACATCAATGAAACAGAATCAAGTGTCCATAAATATATCCTTACATTTATGAATAATTTAGTTTTGCAAAGGTGATGAGGAAATTCAATGGGAAAAATCTTTTTTAAAAAACTGCAGGAACAACAGGATAGCCATATTTTGAAACAAAAAACTTAAGTCCTTGCTTCATATAACACACAAAAATAAGATCAAAATGAATCTTACACTTAACTGAAAAACTAAAACTATGTATCTTTTAGAATAAACTACTGGAGAAAATTTTTGTGAATTTAGGTTAGACAAATATTTCTAATTATAACACTAAAAGTTCAATAATAAAAATATTGATAAATTCGACATTATTTTAAAAATACACTATTGGTGGGAATGTAAACTGGTGCAGCCGCTCTGGAAAACAGTGTGGAGGTTCCTCAAAAAACTATCTATAGAACTCCCTTATGACCCAGCAATAGCATTGCTAGGGATTTACCCAAGGGATAAAGAAGTGCTGATGCATAGGGGCACATGTACCCCAATGTTCATAGCAGCAATGTCAACAATAGCCAAAACATGGAAAGAGCCTAAATGTCCATCACCTGATGAGTGGATCAAGAAGATGTGGTATATATACACAATGGAGTACTACATGGCAATGAGAAAGAATGAAATCTGGCCATTTGTAGCAAAGTGGATGGACCTGGAGGGTGTCATGCTAAGTGAAATAAGTCAGGCAGAGAAGGACAGATACCGTATGTTTGCACTCCTAGGTCTAACAGGAGAACAGGAGAAACCTAATGGAGGACCAGGGGGAGGGGAAGAGGGAAAGAGAGCTGGGGAGAAAGAGGGACACAAATCAGGAGAGACTATTGAATACTGAAAACGAACTGAGGGCTGAAGGGGTGAGGGGGGGTGAAGGGGGGTGATGGTCATGGAGAGGGGCACTTGTGGGGAGAAGCATTGGGTGGTATATGGAAACCAATTTGACAATAAACTATTATAAAAAATAAATAAAATAAAATAAAATACAAAAAAATAATAAAATAAAATAAAAATAGGCTCTGCAGGGCACCTGGGTGGCTCAGTCAGTTAGGTGTTGGACTTCAGCTCAGGTCATGATCTCATGGTTTGTGGGTTCGAGTCCCACATCTGGCTCTATGCTGACAGCTCAGAGCCTGGGGTCTGCTTTGGATTCTGTGTCTCCCTCTCTCTGCCCCTCCTCTGCTCAAGCCTCTGTCTCTCTCTCTCAAAAGTAAATAAATGTTTTAAAAAATGTAAAAATAGGCTCTGCAAAAGACACCATTAATGAAATGAAAAGATAGGCCACAGAATGAGGGGAAAATATTTTCAAGTCCTATATCTAAAAAAATGTATATCTTGCATGAATGTAGAAATAAATAAGTCTTACAATGAAATAATGTAGAAAAAAATCAATTTTAAAGTGGGGAAAATTGACATACAAATGGCAATAATTACATGAGAAGTTTCTCAATTTTTCAGATATTAGAAAAATGGAAATTAAGACTACAATGAGACAACATTTTACCCTCTCTAGAGTGGCCACAGACAAAAAGACAATCACAAGCGTTGGGCAACATGTGGAGAAACCTGAACATGCACCCATTCCTGGTGGAAATACAAATTAGTAGGGTCACTTCAGAAAACAGGCAGTTTTTTATTTTTATTTATTTAACATTAAAATTTTTTTAATGTTTATTTTTGAGAGACAGAGTGGTAGAGAAAGAGAGGGAAACACAGAATCTGAAGCAGACTCCAGGCTCTGAGCTCTCAGCACAGAGCCCTATGCAGGGCTTGAACCCACGAACTGTGAGATCATAACCTGAGCCAAAGTCAGACACTTAACCGACTGAGCCACTCAGGTGCCCCATCAGGCAGTTTTTTAAGTTGTTGAGCATATACTTACCATGTGATCCAATGATTTCACTTCTCAGTATTTACCCAAGAAAAACAAATATTTATCCCTACCCAAAGATTTGTTAACCAGTGTTTATAGCAGCATTTTTCATTATAACTCAAAAAAGGAAACAATTCAAAACAAAATGGTGAATGGATAAACAAAATGTAGTATATCCAAACAATGGATTACTATTCAGCAAAAGATCAAGTTACTTATTCATGCAACAACATGAATATATGTCAAAATAGTATGCTAAATGAAAGAAGTCATTCACACAAAATTATATATATTTATACATATTCTATAAATATAGAAAGCTAATTAATGATTGTATTTGGAGGCAAGAGTGGAGACTGACTAAACATGCATACAGAAAACTTCCAGTGTGATGGAAATGTTCTAAATAGAATTATGGTTATAACTGTACAACTGTACAAATTTACTAATAAGTAAATTTTATGACATATCAGTTTTACCTCAGTAAAACTGTTTTTAAAAATTACAATGGTGTCATTGTCTGTAGTTTTAATTATAACGTAAATGTTAGGTATTCATTAAATCATTTTCACCAATTTTAGTTTCAGTTTCCAGGATAAAATTCCAATTAAAATACTTTATCTCTATTCACTATGATGTGGTTTACATAGTTTCACCTTAACTGGTCATTTCAGCACCAATTATCCTTAGATAATGACAAAGTTATATATGCATATAACTTCACAGTGTGCTATATCACGTAGGATTACATTGAAATACAAGTAACATAAAATCTAATTTACAGCAGTATAAAATCAGGTGAGGTTACTCGTCTGTTTTATACAACTGGAAGTCTGCACGTAGGTGGTTTTGGGCAGGTTCAGTGGTTCAACATGACACAAGATGGAATCATCATATGGAATATTTAAAACAGCAATAAGAGGGGGGAAGAAAACACAAGCAGCAAAGAAAAACTTCCCCAGGTAACTCCATTAAACTTTCAGTTACATTTCATTATTCAGAATTGAACAACATGACCACCTCTGTGGGGGAAGCTGAGGAAGAAAATGTAGTTTCCTAGACTAACATGAAGATGAAAATGGAGAATATTCAAAATATGTCCACCTAGCCAATAAACAGTGACTGTCACTTGTATCTGTAATGTCATTTGGGGAACATCAGAATAGGAGCTAATAGGACGAGGGCACCTTCCAGGATATAGAAAGTTACTGGTAATTCAAAGAAATGGAATTGTAACTAAAATGTAAAAGAACCTCACTTTGTATCATCTATGCCTTCAGAAATAAGATTACATGAAAAAACTAATCCCATGTTGGTTGAACACTGTGATTTTATATATGAGGAATGCCCAGAAAGATTACCTGATTTACCTAAATCTACTCCACAAAATCTAGCAGAGCACGAAGGCTCACCCAGTGTCATGAATCACAGTCTGGTCTTTTATTGTCACAATGCAATAACTCTCTGTTCTCTGTTTATCAATTGAATGTTTTTATCTTGTCTTCACTACTAGATGGTAAGGGAATGATTTTTTCCTACCTTTTTTTACTCACCTAGTTGTAACCATCATTTTGAGTATATATATCCTTAGCAAATATTTAGCTGTGTCATTGTGTTGTAAAGAAAACAAGAACCCCCAACTGTTCAGTGAAATGAATGAAAGAAATCTATCATTGCAATGCTGAACTTTTATATGGAAATTTTCTATGACCTCCTAATGGCTTTCACAGAGAAAATTCACTCCTGAGGCAGCTACTTTAATAGACCTTGCTTACCAATGTTCCTTGGATGGATATATTTAGAAGTATGACTTTTCCCATGAGTTCTCAGAGGAATTGTTGAGATTCCTAGAAGTTTCCTGATAATTGCAGTTACAAAGTTTTCCTTTAGGAAACCCACTTGCAGAATATTTTCTGTTTCTGTTCATTCTTTTCTAGTTCAGTGTAGCCTAAAATTTAGAACAAAGAAGCTGGAAGGAGCCAAGATGGTGGAAAAGTAGGGAGTTCCATACTTCCCACTTGCATCTCTCAAACAAAGAAGGGCTGAAGCCAAAGGACTCTGAACCAAAAGAGTCTGGGAGGAAAGGAGACAGAGTCCACTAAGAAGACAGCGTCATAGGTACATGATTGCAAACTGGGGAAGATTAAAAATGGGCCAGGACATGGAGGCATGGCGGGGAGGGAGCCGCTTCTGTGGAGAGACAAAGGGAAGAGAAAGAGTGGCTGGGGAATTGTAGAACTGTACCTGGACAAAAGAAAAACCTAGCCCAGGATGGAGAGGGATCCTATCATCCCATCTCTAACCACAGGGTTTTCAGAGAGAGATCCCATCTCTGACTGTGGAGCCTCTTTTGGGCTGGGTGCTCCCATCCCAGAAATTCCCTCTGGGACACACGCTATGCAAGGGATGCAGCTGACATCAGGAGGAACCGGTCCCCTGCTCAGACTCCTGCTATGAAGTGCTCAGGCTTGTGGGATTACATTTCGGGCAGTATCATTAATGCACACAGAGTAAGAACTAAAGAGTCTGGGTGTGGGACATAGGACATGGCTCACCTTTGCTGTGCCCGTGGAACAGTGAGATAGGATCCAAGGGAATGATTTGGAACACATGGTTTGAGAAGAAAGGACTAGGGGGTCGCCATTTTTCTCCACACAACCACCAAGGCAGAGCCTCAGGGGTTGGCCAAAACAAAAGGCAAAGCCAGCAATTGAGAACAAGGCAATTGTGCTATAGCTCCACAGTGGAGGTGAGATCCACCTACACCAAACCACACCCATCTGCACTGGATACCTACTTTTTTACAGGAGACATAGAGATGCTGCGGGAAAAGACAGCCCCTCCCCCAAGATCAATCCTTGCTATTCATGTATATCCTCCTTTTCCTCATTCTTATTGCTCCATCCTCTAGACTGGTCATCCTGGTTATAGATTTGCTTAAACAGACATTTAATCCATTCTCTTAATGCATGTTCTACACCCCCTTCATTACTTTCCTTTCTGTATCTGTGAAATAATTAGACTATATAGTTTCTCTGGTAACATTATCTTCATTTTTTTTCTCCTCACCACCAGCCATATTCTCCTTTTTCTCTCTCTCTTTTAAGCTTCTAAGTCTCTCTGCCTGGTCAATGTCCAATTTCTCTTTCTCCCCACCCCTGTCATTTTTCTCTTTGTAAAGGCTCTTCCATCAGCACTGCCTCCACCCTGCTCTTTATTTGTAGCTGGGATTTCTGGTTTTATGCTTTTAGATTGTCCTTTGTCTTTTGTTGTTTTTGCTTTGTGTTTTTTTTCTTTCTGTTTGCTTGATTTGTTTGTGTGTTTGTGTGTCCTGCCCCTCGCCCCCCGCCGGTTTTTCTGTTTTCCTTTCCAGGGCTATTTCAAGGAACAAACCAAAGCACACATGGTGGAGAGTCCAAAATATCACTATAAGTAGGGAAATAAAATAACCAAAGTCACAACAAGAGGGACCAAGGGACACCATCAAAAGAACACTTCCTGAATGGCCAGGCCCTGGACAGACTATGTGCCTCCATTAATATCATAGAACTTGCAGGTGCAGAGTGCATAACAAGCTTTTAAAACTTAGACAGAAACCTAGCCAAAATGATGAAATGGAAGAATTCTTCTCTAAAGAAATTCCAGGAAGAAGTGACAGCTAAAGAATTGGTCAAAACAGATATAAGCAACATAACTCACCAAGAATTTATAACAATGGTCATAAAATTAACCGCTGAGCTTGCAAAAGACATAGAAGACAACAGAGACACTATTGCTACAAAGATCATGGATCTTAAAATAGTTATGATGAATTTAAAAACGCTATAAATAAGGTACATAATAAAATGGAGGTGGCCACTGCACAGACTGAAGAGGCAGAGAGGAGAATAGGTGAATTAAAAGATACAATTATAGAAAAAGAGGAAGCCTAGAAAAGGAGAGATAAATTGATCCAGGAGCATGAAAGGAGAATTTGAGAACTGAGTGATGCAATCAAATGGAACAATATCCATATAATAGAAATTCCATAAGGAGAAGACGAGAGAGAAATTATAGCCCAATCAGGGGAAGGAAGCAGACATTGAAATCCAAAGGCACAGAGAACTCCACTCAGATGTAACCTGAATCAATCATCTTCTGCATGATATATCATAGTGAAACTGGCAAAATATAAGGATAAAGAGAGAATTATGAAAGCAGCTAGGGATAAAAGGGCCCTAACATACAAAGGTAGACACATCAGGGTAGTAGCAGACTTAACTACTGAAACTTTGCAGGCTAGAAAGGAATGGCAGGAAATCTTCAATGTGATGAACAGAAAAAATATGCAGCCAAGAATCTTTTATCCAGCAAGCCTGTCATTCAGAATAGAAAAAGAGATAAAGGTTTTTCCAAACAAACAAAAATTGAAGGAATTCATCACCACTAAACAAACCTTACAAGAAATCCTAAGGAGGACTCTATGAGGGAAATGTTGCAAGAACCACAAAGTACCAGAGACACCACTATAAGCATGGATCCTACAGAGAACACAATGACTCTAAAGCCATATTTTTCAATAATAACACTGAAATTAAATGGACTAAATGCTCCAATCAAAAGACATAGGGTATCAGAATGGATACAAAACAAAACAAAACAAAACAAAATCCATCTATTTGCTGTCTACAAGACTCATTTTAGACCCGAGGATACCTTCAGATTGAAAGTGAGAGGATGAAGAAATATCTATCATGTGACTGGAAGTCAAAAGAAAGCTGGAATAGCCACACTTAGACAAACTGACCTTTAAAGTTAAGGCAGTCACAAGAGATGAAGAAGTGCATTATATAATAATTACAGGGTCTCTCCATCAGGAAGAACTAACAATAATAAACATCTATGCACCAAATTTGAAAGCACCCAAATAACATAAAACAGTTAATCACAAACTGAAACAACCTTATTGATAAGAATGTGCTAATGGCAGGGGATTTTAACACTCCACTTACAGTAATGGATAGATCAACTAGACAGAAAATCACCAAAGAAACAATGGACCTGAACGACACTTTGGACCAGATGGATCTGACAGATATATTTAGAACTCTACATCCTGAAGCTATGAAATTCACTTTCTTCTGGAGTGCACATGGTACATTCACCAAGAGAGATCACATAATGGGCCTCAAAGCATCTCTCAATAAATATAAAAGAATTGAGATCATACCATGCACACTTTCAGATCACAATACTATGAAACTTGAAATCAATTAAAGGAAAAAGTCTGGAAAACCTCCAAAACCATGGAGGCTAAAGACCACCCTACTAAAGAATGAATGAGTAAACCAGGCAATTAGAGAAGAAATTTAAAAATATATGGAAACAGATAAAAATGAAAATACAACAATCCAAACTCTTTAGGATAAAGCAAAGGCAGTCCTAAGAGAAAACTACATTGCAATCCAGGCCTATTTCAAGAAACAAGGAAAACGGCAAATACAAAAATGTAACAGCACATCTAAAGGGACTAGAAGCAGAGCAGCAAGAAAACCCCAAGCCCAGCAGAAAAAGAGAAATAATAAAGATCGGGGCAGAAATAAACAATATAGAATCCAAAAAAACAGTTGAACAGATCAATGAAACCAAGAGTCAGTTTTTTGAAAAAATAAACAAAATTGATAAACCTCTAGCTAGGTTTCTCAAAAAGAAAAGAGAGAATACTCAAATAGACAAAATCACAAATGAAAATGGATTTATTACAACCAACTCCTCAGATATACAATCATTAAAGAATATTATGAAAAATTATATGCCAACAAACAGGACAAACTAGAAGAAATGAACAAATTCCTAAACACATACACACTACCAAAATTCAAATGGGAAGAGAGAAAATCTGAACAGACCCATAACTAGTGAAGATATTGAATCAGTTATCAAAAAAAATCTCTCAACAAATATGAGCCCTATAAGAGCCCTAGGCCAGATTGCTTCCCTGGGGAATTCTACTAGACATTTAAATCAGAGTTAATACCCATTCTTCTCAATCTTTCCTAAAAAATTGAAATGGAAGGAAAACTTCTAGTCTCATTCTATGAAAACAGCATCACTTTGATCCCCAAACCAGACAGAGACCGAGCAAAAAAAGAGAACTACAGGCCAATATCCTTAATGAATACAGATGCAAAAATACACAACAAGATACTAGCAAACCAAATTCAATAGCATATAAAAAGAATTATCCACCATGATCAGGTGAGATTTTTGTTGGGTACAAAATCAATGTATGGAAATCGGTTGCATTTTTATACACCAATAATGAAGGAACAGAAAGAGAAATCAAGAAACTGATCCCATTCACAATTGTGCACGCACACACACACACACACGCGCGCACACACACACACACACACACACACACACACAAAACATAAAATACCTAGGAATAAGCCTAACCAAAGATGTAAAAGATCTGCATGAGGAAAACTACAGAAAATTCATGAAGGAAACTGAAGACACAAAGAAATGGAAAAGCATTCCATGCTCATGGATTGGAAGAATAAATATTGTTAAAAGGTAATAGCACTGCTAGGGATTTCCCCAAGGGATACAGAAGTGCTGATGCATAGGGGCACATGTACCCCAATATTCATAGCCGCACTTTCAACAATAGTCAAATTACGGAAAAAGCATAAATACCTATCAACTGAAGAATGGATCAAGAAGATGTGGTTTATATTTATAATGGAATACTACATGGCAATGAGAAAGAATGAAATCTGGCCACTTGTAGCAGCACGAATGGAACTCAAGCGTGTTGTGCTACGTGAAATAAGTCAGGCAGAGAAAGACAGATGCTGTATGTTTTCACTCAAATGTGAATCTGGAGGAACTTAACAAAGGGCCATAGGGAAGGGGAAGGGAAACAGTTGTTAAGGGCAGGGAGGGAGGCAAACCATAAGGGACTCTTAAATACTGAGCACAAACTGAAGGTTGATGGGTGTGGGGAAGAGGGGGAAATGGGTGATGGGCATGGAGAAGGGCACTTATGGGGAAGAGCACTGGGTGATATATGGAAACCAAATTGACAATATACTATATTTTAAAAAAAAGAACAAAGAAGCCATCCAGATTTTATGCAATGAATATGAGAGAATCAATCAGGCAAGTTTAGAATACATAAAATAAAATGGCTTCTTTTCAGTACCTGTTGTCCTCATAGAACCCTGCTACTTGGCACTTGGAATTGAAGACTATTTCATTCATGTGATGGAACACTGACATTGGGAGTTTGGAATGAAAGGATGGGCAATGAAAGCCAAGGCCCATATGCCTGGTTTTAAGGAGAGTTTTCACAGGAAAGAATGTGGTAGCAGTGTTTACATTTGCAGGTAAGATTTCTTACCAGCAAGAGAATCTATCACAGCAATTTAATGAGATAGAGAGATGGGGTGCCTGGGTGGCTCAGTTAGTTCAGCATTCAACTTCGGATCAGGTCATGATATCAAGGTCCATGGGTTCAAGCCCTGCGTATGGCTCTGTGCTGACAGCTTGGAGCCTAGAGCCTACTAAATATTCTTATCTCCCTTCCTTCTGTCCCTCCCCAGCTTGTGCTCTCTCTCTGTCTCTCAAAAGTAAATAAACATTAAAAAAATTTTTAATTAGATAGAGAGAAACCAGGTACGTAAGGTAGAGCTGATGAATAAACATTTCAATGTCATTTGAAATGTTGCCAAATGATGTTTCTCACCTTTATTTCAGAACTAAAACATCCACATTGCCTCTCAATCAAGTACTTATTTAAAATAGCTATAATTTCATAGATGTTTCAGGAGATAATTACTCAAACCTTGTAAGAGATTAAAATAATTTACTGGTCTGAGTTCTGAAACACCGGAGAGGCATCAGTATCTCATATCAATCTATACTTCATATTGCAGTGGACTTTATTTCTGTAAGGCGTCAACAAGCCATAATTATATCATTCATATCACTATTAAAATGTCATGGCCACACTGAAGGTAAAAATACAATGAATGATTAGGCTTTAAAGAAGCAGAAGAGAAGCTGGTACCTCAAAATAACAATCTACATTTGTGTCTGAATATTAACCGAATCACTAAAATCTTTGTACTAAGGAAACTATATATCATGTATATTGCCACCAGTTCAGCACCTTTTTGAAGAAGCAGCAGGCCTAAACAAAAAAATACCTACAGATGACACGGAACATTTCTAAGTCTTAGACAAGGATTGTTTTCATTTGGCAGTAGTTGAATACCTCTTGAACTTAGTATTTTCTATGTTATATACATGATTCACTGATACAATCTTTTAAACATAATAGTTATCAGTTAAATGATAAAGTATGGGCTTCCAAGAGGTATTTTAAAGCTTTAACAGTATACTAAGCCACTGTATTGTTTTCTTTCCCCCTTGATGTAGAGAATTATTCTAGGACTCATTTATTATCTCACACTGAGTAACGCTGGGTCAGCACAGAGGTTCCCTAATGGCAGCACTATCCACTCCAGGTTTTTTTATCTTGAATCACAATTCCCTTTCCTGTCTTGATCCCTGTGGACACAGAAAGCCAGATTTATATTGTCTACTTTATGTATTATTCATAAGATTTATTAGATAATGTTACTAGGTTTTCACTCATTTTCTGTGCTCCTTAAACTCAAGACATCTATTGTTTCCTTTGCTGAACTTTGCTGAAACTTGCAATTACAATATCTCTCTTCTCTTGGACAAGAACATCAAAGGATAATGCTTGACGCACTGATAGAATGATTTAGTACAGCAGCCCCCCACCAACCCTCCGCCACACCTTATCTGCAGAAAGCAAAACCATTATTTCACTTTCCATGGTTTCAGTTACCCACAGTCAACCATGGTCCAGAAGTGAAAGATCCTACTTCGTACCTCTTTCTGTACTGTCAGGTCAACAGTAGCCTACAGCTATGACACATTCACTTCATTTCATTTTATCATCTCACATCATCACAAGAAGATGAAGGGTGAGTACAGGTCACCATGATATTTTGAGAGGGAAAGACCATATTCGCCTAACTTTTATTACAGAATGTGGTTATAACTGTTCTATTTTATTATGTTATTTTTTGTTACTCTGTTACTGTGCTTAATTTATAAATTGAACTTTACCACAGGTATGTATGTTTAGGAAAAAGCACAGTATATATAAAGTTCAGTATACCACCTACAGTTTTAGGTATCCACTGGAGGTCTTGGAATATATCCTCCACAGATAAGGGGGGCTACTGTATTTTATGTGTGGTATTATAAAGGAGATGTTTTCTCTGTTACACTGGACCATGAACTGTAAATATGTGTTCCCAGAGCTGTGAGAGACTGTATCAATTTTGGGACATATCAAAAGTTGGGGGTAATATGGAGCAACTGGAACTTTTATGCCCTGCTGGTAGTAAAATAATACAAATGCTTTGGAAAACATTTTGCAGTTTCTTAAAAGGATAAACATACATCTAAAATAGGACCCAGACATTCCATTCCTAGGTATTTTTTAAGAGAAACACATGTGTACACAAATATTGATAGATGGTATTTGTAATAGCCCCAAACCAGAAATAACCAAACATCCATAAAATGGTGAGTGGACAAATTGTCACACACACACACACACACGCGCGCACACACATGCACTCACACACACTAAAATACTATGTAGCAATAGAAAGAACCGTTGATACACAACATGGATGAACCTGAAATAACTACACTGTGTGAAAGAAGTTAGATACAAAACAATAATACATACCATGCGACTACATTTTTATATGATTTTAGAAAGTTCCAATTAACTTATAGTTGCTTTTGAGGAGTCAGAGAAAGGCAGTAGAAGACTTTTGAAAGTGACAAATACATATGCCCTCTTGACTGTCATTATGGTTTCACAGGTATATATGTATTTCAAAACGTATCAAATTCTGTATTTCCAATGCATGCAGTTTATTATGTCAATTAGATATCAAACTGTCAGAAAAAGAGAGAAACATAGACACTTAAGTTTGTCTCACACTAAACAAATGACTCCGAAAGGACTTTTACCAAAGGCACCTCTAAGATATATATTTATAGCCCAGAATTAAAGACTAAAATGTAGAGTGCGGCCTCTGGCCAGAGAAGCCAAAAGTAGCAGTTTAACTCTCCTGATACCTGCCACCCGAGCCTGGGCACATCGCCCAGTCGCTTGCACTGGGCCACCGTTTCGTAGGACTTTGAATCTGGAGGCAGTGACACGAAGGCCTGGGAACGGTCCTGACCTCAGTATGGCTGTGGGAGAGGCAGCAAGAGAGAGGAGCACCGGGCAGACGCACGGGCATCAGCAGGACCACGGGCATCCAGGAGGGCTGAAGCAGCGAGGCGGGCAGTGGCGTCAGACCTGCAGCAGGACCAGCGCAGGCTGCTCCTGCACACACCCCACCTCAGATATGCTCATTTTCTAAATCTCTTAGTCCCTCTTTGTATTTTAAAAGCTACCTACTATCCTTGCAATAAATGTCCTTTCTGCTTGCAATAGAGAAGATTAGGAATTTTAAAAATAAATGTAAAGATCCAAGTCATCCATGTAATGATTAGCTGATCAGTTATATTTTATATTCTATACTTCATAAATGAACAGCCAAACTATACCCACAGTGAAAGTCAAGCTGCTGGAAAATATGTCTGCACATAAATGTGAAGGTGACCAGGTAAGAAAGGTCAATAAAAACAGACTTGCATCATTTCATCAAGGGACCCGATGAGCTCCCAGTTTGTCCTCCGGGAAGGGAGGAATCTCAGATAACTTATCTTGAGAGCAAGGTACACCTGAAACAAATATAACACTGGATGAACCTGAAATAATTAACTATACTGGAATTAAAATTAATAACTTACTAAACAAATAACTTAATAGTAGGGACCAAGGCACAGCAAGGGAGACGCTGGGGCTAAAGTGTCTGTGGGAGAAGTTAGTCACTGTGAACTGACAAGTTCAATCTGCAGTATCTAAAGGAAGACAGGAAGCAAGGCGGCTCCACACACGTAGCCAGCCAAACGGGCAGTGCTGCATGCTTGAAGATTTCTTTGGCTTAAGAATTCAGGTTCGTTCATATTCCCTCTCCAAGTGAGGGCTTAATGGGCATTTAATCACTTGCTGTGAACTTCCAGTAATTCATTTCATGTAAAATAAATAAATAAATAAATAAATAAATAAATAAATAAATGCCATAGAGACATCTCCAGGAGACCAAGCCATGATATTTATTTTGACGGGGCGTACTGATTCAGTTTGTGAGGGTGTAAGGTGCATGGGACACGCAACTTTTTTTTTCCTCGAGAAAAATACTCAGAAAAGTGGCATAACTGCATTCAGGCTTTGAAAACACCAAGCAGCATACTTATAGATGAATATAGATACCTAAGAAAATGGTGGGCATGCAGACTTTTAAGAAGTTTACAGACATGAGAAAAATGTCACATAACATATTAAACATTTTTGGTGGCAACTCTTTCAACCTCCACCTCTGAAACATCTCCCAAATCTGTCTATTCTCTTCACCTTCCAAGCCCTTTCTGCTTTTACCTGGATTAGTGCAAGTGGTTAACCTGACTTCACTTTCATTTGCAAAAACCCATTTGTCACAAAGAAACCAGAATGACGTTTTAAAAAATGTGTATCAGATTGTGTCACTTCTCTGTTTATAACATTGAGAAGGCTTCTCAATACATTCGGAACAAAATCTAAATTTCTAACCAGGGCCTTTAATGACCCAAACCATCTGGTCTGTATTTAACACCCCATTTCAGCCCTTATCCCTCTTCTCTATGCTACCTCTATTCCAACCACACTGGGCTTCTTTCTGTTCCTTGATTACACAGAGCTCCTGCAAGAGGGCCTTCACACATGCTGTTCCCACTGGACAACTTTCTCGTGCCTTCAAGTATCTGATTCCTACTAATGAATGAGGACTCAACTCAAGTACTTGCTCCCATAGTAGCCTATCCTGACGATGCAGGGTAAAGTATTCCCTACCATACGAGTGTTTTACTGCCAACACAGCACCCATCACTATCAGAGCCTGAGCCTGACCTTTTTCTTTGTTTACTTATGTATTGTCTGTTGACCCACTAGAATTAAGGTCTTCAAGACTCCTGTTCTATAACACTCCTGTTCAGGACTCCTGTTCAAGACTCCTCTATTTTTGAAGACCTTAATTCCTGTCTGTTTTAATCATCACTCTATCTCCAGTATCTACAACACTGTGTGGCACACAGTAGCTATTCACTAATTATATATTTTGTGAATTAGTAAATACATGAAAAACAAAAATAAGAACAAATCCCCGTTGCATGTATCATCACTGGCAGTCCACTGGGTGTAGGTTTAGGATGAACCTAGCTAAGAAGGTTCTCTCCTCTGAAGATTGATTGCTCCTGACCCCTAGTGGTAAATCACTAATACATGTAACAGATTACCCCAAATCACATCTTTCAATGCATACCGTAAGACTGGACCAGTATTTTTCAACAAGTGCAAGTACTGGCTTATCATAATTAAATATCAGAGCTAAAAGAGATCTTATATATATCATTGAAATGTAACATTAACAACAACAATAATCATAGCCAAAATTGACTGAGTGTATACCATGTCTTAGTCACTATTCCAAGTTCTTATTACAGCTCCACAAGTTAAGAACTAATGTTATGGTCCTTTAGAGGTGAGAAACCAATTTAGCTACCTGTCCTTGGCCACACAGCTAATAAGAGTCAGAACACAGCTAGTGTATGTGTAACACTCAACCTACAAAGTCACCATTCCACCTGGACAGCAGAAATCATATTCAACCTACATATTCTTTTTTTCGATCCATATTGCGGCAGCCCTCTAGGCAGGGCATGCCGGAAGAGTGGTATTGGTACCCAGAGAAAATCTTAGCCATCCTAATCTTAGAAATGATTTTTCACAACCTTCTTGTTGTACAGATAAAGAATAAATATGCAACAAAATTGAGTAATTTATCTGAGGTCACACAGAGTCAGGACTGGAACCTAATGAGTCACCCTACTCTTTACAAAGTATTTCAAGTAGTCATCAGGGAATGGTAAACATCAGAGCAACTGTATCGATTTGGGGGTTAGAGAGATGTGAAAAAACGGCTGTGACCTGGTACAGTGTGCTGTTCTACTAAAGGTGCCTGGAATCCTCCTAAGCCACCGTGTCTAAATAGAACAGATATCTCAGACTCAAATGACTTGTCTTGTTTTGATTAGTGCAGAGGAAAACAGCACCACTGAGTAAAGCATACAAATATTTACTGAACACTACATGCCCAGCGCCCTACTAGGTAGTGGTATGAGCTCAGATGAAAGCAGGTGAGATGAAAATTGGTCCCTGATCTCCTGCAAGGCAAAGCAGAATGGCTTTCTCCTGCCAAGCAGAGAAGATAAATGCAGCGAACAGGAAGTGGGGATATTATCCTTCCAGGAACTGGTAATGGCCTTCAGAAGCGTAGGCAGCTGTGCATAAGCTTTCCAGATGAATTGTTTAAAAACTACTTAGGGTGTATATTCTTTTCCTCATTTGTTCCTTTATTTGCAATTCTCCTGTTACCTTTGGAAATGATTGCGAGAAAGGAGCAAATCAAAGTGGGCAGGCTCTGTTTGAGTCCAGCTACCAAGTCAGCAAGGTGAGCATAAATGCATTTGGGGTGGACTGTGTGCGGCACAGAGGGCAACAATTGCTTTTTTTCCTGCTCACATCATCCAGCATAGTCCACTCCTACCTGCCAAAGCCCTAGGATGTAACCCCTGATGGATTCTCGGAGCCTGATTTGTAACATTGGCTGATTCTATTCTGCGAAAGAGAATTAAATATCTGCTAAAGCTCCAGAGACCAGGAAGCTTTTCTGCTTACCTGGTGCTTTATCTTCAAAAGTAACTGTAGAGGAAAATCTTGGCCTAATTTACTGGAACCATAACAAATATTTATTGGACGAATGCATAGGTCAGTTGTGCTTTCTTAAAAATCACTATTAAACCAAAAAGCCAGTGAAAGGTATCTATGATGCAACCTCTGAGTGCTAAAAATACTTCTTGAAAACAATTCCCTCTGTAGCAAATGGCCACATACCTGTAGAGTACCAGTTGAATATAAGTTCCCAACTAACTTGATCTCTCTATTCTTTTATAACAGAAGAGAGTAAAATGAAACCTAAAAAAAAAAAAAAAAAAAAAAAAAAAAAGTTCTACAACTATCTGACTCCAATCCAGAGAAGAGAAATGCCAGATTGCCTCATTAAACAAATAAACAAACACCAAACCTGAGTAGACCTGTTATCCAGATTTATAGCAATTTGCTACGTTTGACAGAACAGCTTTTTGCCTTATCCCTATCAAGAACTCTAACCAATATCAGCATGAGTTACAAGACAGGGAGGCAGAGGAGGAGGACAAAGCTGATTATGATTCCTTTGTAATGTGGAAAACCAAAACTCAAAGCCCACACTGTTTGTGGTTCTTAAACAGGGGAGACGTGTGTTAGGTGCCACGATTCCCCAGTATCTTCTTAAGCCTGAGAGCTTCTCATTCAACAAACATTTTTGGAACACCCACTGCATACCAGGCACTGCACAGGATACAGAAATGAATTAAGTCATGGCATTTGTCCTTGAAGAACTCAAAATTCAGTAAAAGAGAAGGATCTAAAAACAAATACTTACAATACATTGGGATAAATGTATTGAAGAAATATGTTCTTCCAATATAAGATGTTTTGGGGAATGCAGATTAAAAATTTGCTAATTCTGCAGGCTGAGCATATTTACTTTTGTAGGTGGTAGAAAGATTTTGGAATCTTTCACAAGAGAAACACTTCTGCATCAAAATTCTTAATATAATTAATAGTAATAAGAAGACATTGGTAGTTATTATTTTATTATTATTGACTTGTATTGGTAACCAAACACTATGTTAATGGCTAAACTCTTACATTTTTCCAATGAGGAAACTGAGTCTCAGAATTTAAGAAGTCCTGAACATAGAAAATGCCTTTAAAATGAGTTTCTCCAGAGGAACTCAAATACTTAAATCATACAAAGAATTCGTTTCTGCCATCATCACAGAGAAGGAGAGCTGAGACAAGAGGAGAGGAACAAAGTACTACGGGAGTTTACTGCTGCTGACCCAGAGAGCATAACAAGAGTGTGAGGAAGGGTCAAGGATTACCGTCAGTCCTAACTCCAGCCGCTCTGCAGTTACTGGACAGACTTATGGTTATTACGTGTATCCAGTTGCTGCTCCCACAGTCTGAAAAGAAGGAGAGAGGCAGAAATGGAAAAAGAGGTGGGAAGGGTAGACAGATCCTATCACCTGGGATGAGCTGATTCCTCAAAGCTCTGAGGCTGCATGCCCGGCTCTTCCCCTCGGCTAACCCCGTCACTATCATAGGTTGGCCAATTGTAACACCAGCTGGTCCAGCAATATAGGAGTGAGATGTGGTCGTTAAATAAGTGGGATGTGTTGTTAAAAAAGATGCCTTGGTATCTCGAGCCCCAATATGTAGACAAAGGGGAGGTGTATTTAAGAAACTTCTGAGAAAGCAAAACAGATTTCATACATCTTGTCCATTTTCTCTCCAAACATAGATTCCTCGGGAGGCATCTTCAACTGTAACTATACTGTAACTGCAGTGCTTTGCCAATGTGACATTGTGATATAATTTCTCATGATTCAGGATGAATTACATTTTTAGTTATATATTAAAGAAATCATTTTTAAAACCCCATACAGATAATAACATCAAACCGAATGTTCCAAGGAGCAGTAGGAAAGTGGTAGGTTCAGAATGGCTCCAAGAAGCAGAAGCCTGTTTGCTATTATCTCTCTCTATGAGCTTGACAGTTGCTTTGATTCTTCTTTCTCTTAATTTCCTCAATTGTGAAATGTGGGTTTGGGACTAGGGTAAGGTTCCCCAGATGCAAGTTCATGGGGCAGCCAGACATGAATCATTTAAGAGCACTTACCAAGCTATACTCCTGGATATGTGGGGGTGAGTTCCAAGATCCTATATTTTTAAAGTCCCACAAAGGTTGGGCTGTTTGGAATACTCTAATATTTCTTTCACCTCATGTTCCATCTTTGTCAAACAATGGTTCAATGAGGGGAAGGAGCATGAAAAAGAACCTGGTTAAAATTAGCTCAATTCACATTTTTCAGTGTTAAGACTGCATTAAAGCACAGCTTTCTAAAAGAGCAACAAATAACGTGCATAGATTTGCTGATCTTACTGCCAAAGAAAACTATCTTCTTTAATTCACAAAGTGCATGCATGACACTTAGATATTATTTTTTTCATTTTAAATGAGGTACTGATAGGTAAAATATTACCATTTTTGGTCATGGCCAAAACAAAAGGCAAAGCCAGCAACTGAGAACAAGGCAATGGTGCTGCAGCTTATAACGAAGACAGAGTTTTATGAAGCCAAAGGCAAGCCCAACCAATGAAGCAGGTGCCTTGATCAGCAAGCACAGTTGAAAAAGAAAATTGAATTCTTTGAAAACAATTTGGAAAGGAACTTGGAAACCATATCCAAACAATGCTCTGGGGCTGACATTTCAAAAATGTATTTGCTCTTTATTCTAATCACTTTGGTACTTCCATCAAAGCGAAGACATGACATATGGAACAGAAGATATGCAGTGAGATGAAGGAGTAGTCAGATGCAAATGGTTGGAAAAGGCCCAGAGATTACAATCTGGCTCACCTTACACATCCAATCTCAGCTCCCTGGAGACGCCTAAGAGCTGTCATTTATGGAGAGCCTGTGGTAGGCCAGGCTCTGGGTAGCTTTCCACAATCCTCAAAAGAACTCTAAGGAGACTGATGCCCAGAAAGATTAACTCTTACACAAGGTCCTGGACATACTAAGGGACAGAGCTTCAAACTCAGTTCGAACTTCCTGCAGCTTCTGAATTCCATCCCCTTCTGACCATTATTCTAATACTATTTCTGCCCCGCCAAAACCCACGCACACGGGCAAGCATTCGTGTGTTCAGTGCTTCTCAGCACGTTTCAGGGGTTTACAGATGCAACTTCCCTGGAATAGTTAAACACCAATAAGAAACTGTTATTGAAGGACTGCTCTTTCCCTCCTGTTCTCGTCATTCTTCTTACTGCTTGTTTTTTTTTTCTAATATGCAGTACATTTCCCATGTTATCTCACTGTCTATTCCTTATGAGACATGCAGTCATGGAGGAAAATAAGCCAAGGATGTAATCCTTCCTTAAAACGTATCTTCTCCACAGACTTTCAGTATTAAAACCTATTGTACTTACACACACAGTCAACCAATTAAAAACTATCTGTAATAAGCTACTTATGGATGAAATGGTCTTTGTACACTGAAACCACAAAGAGCTGATAATGAGTTATTCTACATCTAGGGCAAACTCATCATGTACTGCTGAATGGCCGAGGCTGGCTGAAAGCAGAAAGCTAGTTAAAAGTGATGGACTGAACAGATTACTTTTGTTTTTACGTCAATGGTTTCTTTTCCAGGGTGGAAGTAAACAAAACATGTTGATCTCATCATTTATCTCACATGATATGAATAAAAACTGGAAAAAATGCAATGAAAAATGCAAAATATCGATCAATTAAGAAATAGGGGTGCCGTGGTGACTCAGGTCGTTAAGTGACCAACTCTTGATTTCCACTCAGGTCATGATCTCACAGTTCATGAGACAGAGCCCTGAGGGGGGCTTTGTGCTGACAGCACAGAGCCTTCTTGGGGTTCTCTCTATCCTTCTCCATCTGCCCCTCTCCCAATTGTGCTCTCTCTCTCAAAATTAATTAATAAACATTAAAAAAAGGATATGGAATCAGTCACTGAAGCCTGGGCCTCACTGTCACGGCACTGGAGCCTAGTGTATATACATTTCCTGCCCCCAGCAGAAGAATCCTGTTTTCCTGGACCACCGATCTCCATTGCACCTCATTTCCCTTCTCCCCTCCCCTTGCTGGCCTCCACCCTATCCATCATCCTTCCCTGAGAGTAGCCCACATGTGGGGAGGGGGGGTGGTAAAGTTAGCACTGGACGGTCCTAAGGAGGAGGAGTTAGAGCTAGCCGGAGGTATCTCAAATGTTATTTTCTCAGGAGCATGCGTTGGCCTGGCCCTGCCCAGCACAGGGTTTCCGAGGGCTCTCCCTCA
Organism: Suricata suricatta; assembly: GCF_006229205.1. NCBI lineage: Eukaryota > Metazoa > Chordata > Mammalia > Carnivora > Herpestidae > Suricata > Suricata suricatta. The sequence goes on along the minus strand of NC_043705.1, from coordinate 81,716,576 downwards.
GTGCTCCCTCCCCACTCACATCGATGGGGCCTCTCCAGAACCTGCGTGGAAGGGCCTTGGGGCTAGCCATTGCCTGCCTTGGAATCAAGGCTGTCTCCAGAAGGTTTGGTTCTGGTGCCACACGTGATCCCCAAGGCCACCAAGAAGTGCTGCAGGGGCGCCCTGCCTCCTCCCTGGCAAGGCTGCAGAACCTGCAGATCCAAGAAGCCTGCACCCCACCAGTCTCTGATGCCAGTTCTTTTTATTTCCATGAAACTACTTAATGAGATTCTTCATGCATAAAATTAATTTTTGCCCTCTTCTATCAGCTTTTACCACTAAAGGATTTACTTACAATTTTGTCAGATTTTATTTATATGTGCAATAAAGGGGCCCCGAATCATAATGAAGGCTTTTATGGGTAATGATGGGAGATACAAAAGGAAGCTGAGAGCAGGCAGACATCCAGGCCCCCTTTGGATGCCAGGATGCATTATGTAGCAGATACCCCCCGCGGAAATGCACATGAGGCCCTGCCTTCCCAGAACGATACCTCAAATCAGCTCCTAATTTGTTGCTGAGGGAGGGAAGGAGGGGCAGGGCTATTAATAAACAGTGCACGTAATCAGGCTTTCTGGGAGTTCGGTTGTTTTCTTATACACTAGATTTGCTCTCAGCCCTTTCACAAATCTGTCCTGCGTGACTGCTTTGTAGCCAGTGGGTTGCTGCACTCAGTGTCCCTTGGGAAGCTGTCTGGAGCAGGAATGGAGCAAAGATGGACAAATGCTGGTTGATAATAAGGGCCCTTCCTTACTGAGTGTCCCCGAAGGCCAAGCTTAATGCCAGGCTGTGTGCTGACATGATGTCACCTAATCTTCAGAACAGTTGGTAGGGTAGCTATTATCATTCACACTTTAAAGATAAGGAATCTAAGGCCCAGAGAGCTTCCATAGCTGCTTACATATTATTCTTTGCACAGTTTACCACCACCACCGTCACCACCACTCTTTTCCCCTCTCCGTTCTAAGCTATGAGCCCTCCCCTCCAGGCTAAAGTCTTCAGTCAACTGTGTTTAGAATAAGTGCTAGACTGGGCACAAGAAACCTGGCTTCAAATTCTATTTAAATTTTTATTACTAAATGCTGTATGACCTTGAGCAAATAACTTCACGTCTCTGGTTGCCACAGTCCTCTCTTGAAAAATAAGATTATGATGCAAAGAAGCCTGTTCAGTTCTGGCATTTCTATTCTGTGACACTGTCTCCACATAGTAACAACTGTGTGTGCAAAGTGCATGTGTTAGCTCACAGAAAGAAACTGAACTCATTTTTCAGACCTAAAACACTTGGAGTTAAGTCACTGCACAGCCAATGTTGGGATTGTCTCTGGATTTCCAAAGCTGCATGGGACTGCCAAGCTGCTGTTAAGCATTAGAGACTTTCTTCTTACTCGTCTTTCTCTTGCCAGCACTGAAGATGAAGAATCACACAGATCAAAATGAAAGTGGTGCGGCACCCGGGTGGCTCAGTCAGTTAAGCACCCGACTTCTGCTCCGGTCACGATCTCACAGCTCCTGGGTTTGAGCCCTGCATTAGACTCCATGCTGATAGCTCAGAGCCTGCAGCCTGCTTTAGATCCTGTGTCTCTCTCTCTCTGCTTTTCCCCTGCTCCCACTCTGTCTCTCTTTCTCAAAAACAAATAAACATTAAAAAAAAATGAAAGCTGCATAAGATTGCTAAAGCTGACAGCTGGAAAGGAACAGCCCACACACAGTTTAGCCACTTCCATGAAGACAACCTTGCGATGGAGCCCTAGAGGCTAAATGGAGACTTTATCTTCAGGAAAACCTGACCTTATCAGTAACTCACATTTCCAACATGGAAAAGATGTCACTAGCCACTTGAATCAACAGGGAGGAACTTCTGTAACATTGCATGGCCTTTGTCCTCTGCCATAGGTTCTGGGTCTGTGGAGCTGCAACAGAAGGACCAGAGCCACAAATGTCTATCCATTCCACAAATACTGAGAGGCTATTGTGCTTCAAGCTCATGCTAGGTATCCAGGATAAAAAGGAAAGGAAGACACAAAGCTTCCCTCGAATGTTCTCACAGTCTAGTGACAAAAATAAATAATTTCAATGCAAGAGGATGAAGGCTATGGTAAAGAGTTTGAAGATCATTCACCTACCTAAACAGGAGTGGGCCACAGGTGAAGGTATTTACTGGACTTATAGCAGGAGGAAATAATTAATTCCGAGGATTACAATTGTTTTAGCTGAAACTTGAAAAATGAGGAGAAACTGATCAAGCAGGTATGTGATGGGAAGGTGTTCCTAGAGACCAGTAGATGACTCTTCACTGATCACTCCATGCCTAATGGGAGAAAGTGTTTTTTTATGTTTATTTTTGAGAGAGAGAGAGAGAGAGAGAGAGAGAGAGAGCACGCGCGCTAGCGAGCATCAGTAGGGGAGGGTCAAAGGGGGGGGGGCAGTGGATTCAAAGGGCTCTGTGCTGACAGCAGCAAGCCGATGCAGGGCTTGAACCCATGAACCATGAGATCATGACCTGAGCCAAAGCCAGACGTTCAACTAAAAGAGCCATCCAGGCACTGTGTCAAGAGAAAGTGTTTAAAGAGTCAGAATGTTTAAACATTCCTCAGAATGCTTTCCAGGAATCATGGTATGGATTGTTTAGGTTTCCAATATATGTAGATTTCTTCTTCCTAAAGGTAGCTCTTCTTTCTTTCTTTCTAAGAATCTGTGAAATCTCTTCCTAGCAGTCTCGCTGTGAATACTCTTTAGTAAGAAAGGACCTGGAAATGCTATATCTCTAATAAAGAGGAACAAAGGATGGGAGATAAAGAAGAAACCCAGATCCAGCAAAGTGTCAGCCACACCCAGAGGCCCCACAGAGGTACCTGGCCCAGTACAGCAAACCCCAGTACCCAAAAGAAAGACTTGAGGGTAGGGAAAACAGAGAAGTAGCTTCCCAAGGCAACACCATTCTCTAAGCAACTCAGCCCAGACATTGAATCAGCAGTGAGAATGCAAAGTGTAAGGAGTATAGAAAAGGCATCTTTATTCTCTTTTGAATTGTTAAGAAATAAACAGGGGTAAAAGACTGAAAATCAGTTCCCAAGAGCTAATAGCTAGGCACGAATGGAAACCAAGAAAGGGAAATGTTTTCCATACATCATGGTGAAGAGAGGAAGAAATGAAGCATGACTTAGAGCATAACTCTCACTGATCCTGTGGCCAAACTAGAGACGGCTCCAGAGGTGGCGGAGATGGAAGGAGGTGTCTGACTTTCTCCTTTTATGTTCATGCTCAGCCACAGACTGTGAAGTGACCAGATCAGGGGAGGCTAAAGAGGTGCAGTTGAATGTCTAGAGTAGCAATCAATGCCATAAACTTGGAAGAAGTGTTTAATAGCACCATTGACAAATAGCATCTTTATTTTTCCCTCCACGAACTATCTTATTACATGAATAGAAGCAGGGTGATGAAATGAGGTAGGGGTCATGCAAGAGAGAGAGATTTGATGGAAATAAGAATAACAAAGCATTGAGCAATTTCTTGTGACTCACATGCAGAGAGAAAATGTTTTCATGGAAGAAAGCCAGAGGTGGGCCTCATGGGAAGTATTGTGTGCTTTTCTTTTGCAATTCCATTATGACTTTAATAGTTTTTTCTGATAACTACAGTGATGGAAGTCCTTTGTATAATATTTAGAAAGTACACAAAAGCACACAAAAGAAAATAAAAATCATTCACTATCTTAAGGGAAAGCAATATTAATATTTTAACTCCTACAGATCAAAGAATGTTTTAAAAGAAAAACAGAAGAGGCAGAAACCTGTGCAAACTTTGAACCCTAAATTAGATTTAAAAAATTTAATGACATAAAGCATTATCTCTATTGATGAATATGTACTGAAATACATCAATTCTTATTGGAAAGTTCATTGCTAAAAGTAAAAATAATTGAGACAAAAATATTTTGATATGATGTTCAAGTCAAAATGTTGACATAGCTTTATGAAAAAGTGTTATACACAAGGGAGGTCCCTACCACATCCCATCCCCGAGTCTCACTCTCTCCTTCATCCCACCCATGAAATAAATAAAACATATTTATTCTTTCCTTTTGGGATAGTCCATTGTTACTATAAATAACACTGACTTGATAAGGCTCAGGAGTAGAGTGAATATCAAGGAAGGAGTAAGGACCAAGAATGAGTTTTAGGCCAGATCAAAGCTTATATGGATATTCTTCTCTGCACTCACTTTCAATCCTTGTACATAAAGAAATAAGCAGAGCAAGGAAGCCTCCCTTTTGAGTCTTCAGAGGACAGATTCTTTGCTGTTGGTTTCCACCCTCCCCTCTTACACTGAAGCTCAGGATGTGATAGCTTGTTGATAAGATAGGCCACGTCCTCCTCTTACCACCAATGGTTCCATTCTGACAACACTGACTTTTTTCACCTACCTGTGATTCAGGCAACACCTCAGCCTACCCATTCATAGGTTGGCAACTAGATCAAGTTTAGCCCAGATCTGGGTGCTAGATCGCCCATGGAAAACTCAGAGAAATATTGCCATTGCTTTCCCTCTTTGGCTGCCACAAGTTCTAATCAGATATACCTCTACCAGACTGCATGTTCTCAGAGGATTTCCTGGTAGCAGTATTATCAATGAAGGAATAGCAAGACACAGTGATCTAGAATTTCCACAGAAAAATAAGAAAGGTTGCTCCTAGGATAGAGCCCTGCTGTTCATCATTCCATCACCCAAAGTTTGTTGCCTGTAATACAGGTAAACTGGTAGAAAGCTTATAAGGGAACCCAATGATGTAACATCAAAAGGCTACCCAAAATGTTAAATTATCCTTTCTGAGGGTACAATTTTTACAAATTTCTAGGTAAATGCATCAGCCTATCACATAGTAAAATCAGACCAACATTTTTTCAATTCTCTGCCAAAGGGGGAGGGGGTAAATTTTATTTTTTAGGATCAACAAAAGAATCTCTGGTTAAGTGATAGATACATTGCTGTAAGTTATTAATTACATAACAGTGATATTATACAGTTACATATGTATATACATGCTGGAAGTCAGTTACCCTGATTTCTCAAGAATTTAATTGCTCACTGTGCTGATGTATGCATCTCACTCCATTTGCTAATTTGTTAATTAATCCATTTAGTCATATATAACCACCTATTAATTTATTCAAAATGTATTTACTGGTCACATAACATGGCTCATAATATGCTAATTACCAAAATTTATAAGGAAGATTCCTTTGTTTTTAAAAAATTATTTATTTATTTATTTATTTAGAGAGAACATAAGCAAGGGAGGGGCAGAGAGAGGAGAGAGGAAATTCCAAGCAGGTTCTGTACTGTCAGCAAAGAGCCTAACATGGGGCCCAAACCCCACACTGTGAGATCTTGACCTAAACCAAGCTGATGCTCAACTGACTGAGACACCCAGGCACTCCAAAAATTAATAAATTAACTAATTTTAAATTTGTATATTGAAACTCAGGTTAGTTAACATACAGTGTAGTACTGGTTTCAGGAGTAAAACACAGTGATTCATCACTTACATGTAACACCCAGTGCTCATCCTAATAAGTGCCCACCTTAATGCCTATCACCCATTTAGCCCATCCCCCTATCCACCTCCCCGCTAGCAAGCCTGTCTGTTCTCTGTATTTAAGGGTCACTTACAGTTTGTCTCCCTCTCTGTTTTTAATCGTATTTATTTTTCTTTCCCTTCCCCTATGTTCATCTGTTATATTCCTTAAATTCCACAAAGGAGTGAAATCATATGTTATTTGTTTTTCTCTGCCTTATTTCGCTTAGCACAATACACTCTAGTTCCAGCCATGTTGTTGCAAATTGAAAGATTTCATTCGTTTTGATCACTGAGTGGTATTTCCACAGTGGCTGTACCACTTTGCATTCCTACCAACAATGCAATAGGGTTCCTTTTCCTTCACATCCTTGCAAACATTTACTTGTTTCTTGTGTTCTTGAGTTTAGCCATCCTGACAGTTGTGAGGTGATAGCTCATTATGGTTTTGATTTGCATTTCCTTGATGAGTAATGTTGCACATATTTTCATGTTATGTTGACCACCTGTATGTGTTCTTTGCAGAAATGTCTGTTCATATCTTCTGCTCATTTTTAATTGAATTTGTTGTTTTTCTGGTGCTAAGTTGTATATGCTTTTTTTATATTTTGAAAATTAACTATTAGCTATGTCATTTGCAAATGTCTTCTCCCGTTCAGTAGGTTACCTTTTAGTTTTGCTGAAAGTTTCTTTTGCTGTTCAAAAGGTTTTTATTTTGATTAGGGACAAGACAAAGATGTCCACTCCCATCATTTTTACTCAACATAGTGCTGGAAGTCCTAGTCACAGCAATCAGACAGGGAAAAAAAGCATCAAAATTGGTAGGGAAGAAGTAAAACTTTCACTATTTGCAGATGACTGATACTCTACAAAGAAAACCCTAAAGAGACTCACCAAATGCTTCTAGAATTGATATATTTTGTGTTAGTATCACAGGCTACAAAAATCAATATACAGACATCTGTTGCATTTCTATGCACTAATAATAAAGCAGTAGAAAGATAAATTATGGTAACAGTCCCATTCACAGTTGTACCAAAAATAATTAAATATATAAGAATTAACTTAACCAAGGCAGGAAAAGACCTTTGAAAACCATAAAACACCAATGAAGGAAACTAAAGATGACACTAACAAGTGGAAAGACATTCCATGGTCATGGATTGGGAGGAAAAACATTGTTAAAATGTCCATACTACCCAAAGCAATCTACAGATTTAATGCAATGCCTATCAAAATACCAACAGCATTCATCACAGTACTAGAACAAACAATCCTAATATTTGGATGGAACCACACGTGACCCTGAAGAGCCAACACAATCTTGAGAAAGAAGAACAGAACTGGAGATCTCATAATCCCAGATTTCAAGATACACTACAAGGCTGTAGTAATCAAAACAGTATGGTACTGGCACAAAAATAGACCATAAATCAATGGAACAGACCTGAGAGCCCAGACATAAACCCATCATTATAGGTCATTGAATCTATGACAAAGAAGGAAAGAATATGCAGTGGGAAAAAGACAGTTTCTTCAACAAATGGTATTGGGAAAAACTGAACAGCTACATATAAAAAAGTAAAACTAGACCATTTTCTTACACCATACACAGAAATGAACTCAAAGTGGGTTAAAGACTTTGAGACTTGAAACCATAACAATCCTGTAAGAGAGCACAGGCAGTAATGTCTCTGACATTGGCCACAGCAACATTTTTTAAAATCATGTCTCCTAAGACAAAGGAAACAAAATGAAAATTCCTTTCTTAATCTCAAAATTTAATAAGTATAACTAATACTAACCCGTAACAATAACAGCATCTAACACCCATTGAACACTTACTATGTGCAAGGCATCATTGAAGTGTTTTGTGTATTTTAATTCTTTGAATCCTCTTAATAAGCCATTGTGTACAATATTATTATCACCATTTTAAAGATGACAAAACTGAGATACATAGGAGTTAACTTGTACGACATCACCCAGATAAAAGAGGGAGACCTCTATAGGCTGTCTTGGTCAGTATGCAGTATGAAATACATTCCTTGGAGGAATCATTAATAAGAAAGAATCATTCATTTGTAAATTAACATTATGTTTTGTCACAAGGATGAAGATAAGAATTCTGTGCAGTAAAATCTACTGCTTCTGGGCAGCAGATCCACGTCCTCTGTCTCTGTATATTTAACTCCCACAAGCCACGTATAGTACGTTCAGCTTGTGTGTGGGAGACAAGAAGGCATGATTTTATGCTTGATATTGGGAACAGATGTGTCCAAAAATGATTCTAATTCAGAATTCTGCTTGCCAAGGGAATGTGTCTGAATTGTTTGGCCAACCAACAGATAATATGCTTAAGAGAAAAGCAAGTTTATTCAAGAAGCTTTCTTCTGAGTCACTGCCGGAGATTTGAAATCTTTGGCAGAGGGATTCCAAAGAATGAACCAACCATAGAGCCACACTTTATTGAACACACAACACAGATAGGACATTATCTTGTTTACTGCTCCAAAGTCACAGTAAGCCTTAAGGAATTGAAGAATTAAAAAAAGAAGTTCTTTCATACCAGGTTTTCTTTCCAGAAACCTACCTTCAGAAATTACATTGAAAATCCAGGTAATTCATGGTTGGGCATTTGGGATATCAAGTAAAGCAGATATTTTCTATAAAGCAGGCTAAGTTTTCTTGGTTTTCCAATGTATCTGGAAGTGTTTTCTCCTATTTTTCCCCTATGTTACAGAAAACTTCCTACTGTAACTTACATCTTCATTTTTTCCCTTATTTTTTATTTTAGAACCCTAAAAGACCACCAGTCTATTTGTTTTACTTTCAGTAAAATGCAAATAGTATATATATTTGGAATAACTGAGTAAATAATTTATAGCCTGAATAGTAAATTATTTATTTACTCCAGGCATACATATTTAGAATATGAACATGAATATTTTATAGTCTGTGCCACTGCTAACAAAAAAATTAAATCAGCTGGCTTGCAGCTCTGGATTATAGTGTACATTCTCTCTATATCATCAATGACTTGTGCACAATTACTCATCATCATGCATTTCCTAAGTTATTTTTGCAGTTGCAGGGTTTTCCAGAATGTTCAGCCTCTGAAGTTTGTTTCCATCTCTCCTTTTCCTTCTAGGTCTTACCTACTGACTCTTTGTTCTTCCCCAACCTTTATATAATCCACTGTCTAATTAGTCCTTTACCAATCAACATGTGTTTATTGAACATGGACTATATTTGATGCTTCCTAAGAATTGTAGATGAATGCTAGAGAAATATTAACTTTGCACCTTTCTAAGAGTTTTCTATTATGGCTAAGTTATATATAGACTCTGCAAACAAACAAACAAAATATCATAACTCTCTGAATACTACAAACAAACTACATGGATACATTTGTTAAAAATGAGTTGGAAATGACATATCCGATAAAAGGCTAGTATCCAAAATCTACAAGGAACTCACCAAACCCCACACCCAAAAAAACCAAATAACCCTGTGAAGAAATGGGCAGACGACAAAAACAGACACTTCTCCAAAAAGGACATCCAGATGGCCTACAGGCACATGAAATGATGCTCAACATCACTCATCAGCAGGGAAACACAAATCAAAACCACACTGAGATACCACCTCACACCAGTCAGAGTGGCTAAAATGAACAAATCAAGAGACTATAGATGCTGGCAAGGGTCTGGAGAGATGGGCACCCTCCTACACTGTTGG
>NC_043705.1:81669933-81707118 GCF_006229205.1 Suricata suricatta | reverse complement strand
TAAAAAAAGTTTCACATTTAACTGCTGTAAGCTACAGTGACTGAAGAACCAGGAGAGCCTTTTGGTAATAAATATTTGGAACATTTAGACTATGAAGCATAGGGAAAAAACAGGAAAAAATGGAAATTATATAAAACCATAAAAATTAGGGACAAACTGAATATAAGCTTGCTTTACAAATCTCTGAAATACTAGGACAGTTTTATAAAGATGCTCGTCTTTGACACTCAGCTGAGCCACGTGTTAGGACAATGCATAGATCCCATTTCCTGAGCTCCCCTTACATTCCAGGTGTTTGACATACAACGCTTAATGCAATACTCACAACTGGTAACTGCTACTAGTTTCATTTTAAAGTGGAGGAAATTGAGACTCAGAGTTTAAAAAAATACTTCAAAGGGCAGAAAGACAGTAAGTGACAGACCCCAGTATGTGGCCAATTTTTACAATTTTCACCTATTTTTGAAAATAGTGAGGTCTCTGCCTTTTGAGTGGAAATGTCCTTATATGTCTGTTACTTCAAGCTTCTTTGTTATGCTGTTAAAATTTTATATATTTTTACATATTTATTTTGTCTGCCTGATCTTTCAGTTTCTGTGAGAGATATTAAAAACATCCTCAATTAAAGTGTGAATGTATGTATTTTTCTTGAAGTTCTAGTGCTTTAGGGTTTAAAAATATGAAACTGCATATATAAGTACATAAAAATTTTAAATTGTTATATATTCTTGGTGAGTCAAACCTTTTATCATTAGGAAGTTACACTCTATCTCTATTAATGATTTTTCATTATAGGCTATTTTGTCTGAAATTAATATGACTATCTGAACTATTTTTATTAGTGTTTTAATATTAAACTTAGCTATCTTGGATGTTTTTAGTGGAAATTTATTCCCATTATTTAGCGTACCATGTTGCAAATTCAGAATACTGTGATTTTACTTATTTTCATGACAATGTAGTTTCTTGGACTACTTTAATTATTAGTGTTTTTCTGATATTTCCTTTCCAGTCTTTTTACTTTAAAACTATCCCATAAAGATGTAGAATCTTTTGGGCGAGTATCATCTATAACCTACGACCCAGAGGTTAGTGTGGCAAGAAATGTCTGCGGTGACTATGAATGCACATATATCAACACAATATGCTTTCTCTTCCAACGACTAAAGAACACTTCTCATCCATATTTTATTTGTGGACATTTTTAGTGTTTTCTCTCTACTAAACTTAGTAGATATATCTTAAGTTACACTCTTAAATTTAGAATAATCTCCTGAAGATCCCTAAGAAGTCACTGGTGCCAAAATAAAAACAAAATTTTGAGCCAAGGAAAGAGATCTAGCCAAGAGAAAGAGTCGAAGACGTGAACTGAAGTCCCCAGAGAAGTGTGTCCGCACTCTCCTCCCACACTTTGCCTTCCTGCGCTGGCACCGTGAACATAGGCCCTTGCCAAGTGGGTCCTTGTTCCACCCAGAATTAGTGCTCAGCCTGATTCTGCCAAGACTTTCCAGCATAGAGATCTTGAATCTTCATATCCTACCTCCCCGCTCCATTTAAAAAAAAAACATAATTCCATCCTTTCAGCATTCCATATTTAGTTTGTTTCCTATATGAGATGGAAAACAACAGCAGCCTCACCAGGACGTTGAAGGAATTGTGAAAAAAAAATGACAAAGTTTTGAAATAAAAGGTAGCTACTTTTTTGCATGGACCTCAAGCATATTGTAGTATAGAGGTGGAATTTAAGGAAAGGTATTAAGCAGGCTGTGTTGTAGCCTATGAACAAGTAATATATTGTATCATGTATCTTGAATGTGTCATAGATAAGCTGCTATATAACGATTGCCCCTTCAAATAGCTGTGAAATTAGGTGATTAACTAGTTGTTACTTAACCTTCTAATTTCTGTATAAGTCTAATTACATGAAACAGAAGTTGGTGTTTTGATTTTTTACTTTGCTTTTCTGTTTTGAGTGTCATTGCAACTACTGTATTGTAAAGGATGGAAAATAACTGCATATGTTAAAAAAATATGAAACTTTATAAAGTAAAAAAAAATAAAATTTTTAAATTAAAAAAAAAAAAGAAACAAATTACTAGCTCACAAAGTGACTTGAAATCAAATTTGAACTCTCAGTGTCACTCCTGATGTCCCTTCTAAGACTTAGGTTAGTGAGGATCCAAATTCTCAAGACTCATTTTGAAAACACCTAGTATGCTTTCTAGTTCAGATTTCAACTTACAATAACATTTGCCAGGTATGCAAGCATGTACGGATACACAGACATACACTTTCATTCCAGTGCATGAACACACACATACCCATGCACATGCCCCCAACTACAGCAATCACCGTGGCCAGCAATATAATTCTGAGTACCATTGAATCATTAAGAATAAAAAGGGAAATGCTATTGAGTTCTGGATAAAAATATATTAGGCTTTGAATGGGATTAGTTTTCCTTGCAATTGATCTACTTTTACTAAGCAATAAGAATCTGTAAGTAGCTGTATTAATTAAATTAATGCAAATACAGTTGCCTATTTTATCTAGAGACAATTAAAGTGATTTGGGAGGAAAGTAACTGCCTGTTATTCCCCATGGATCCAGACAAAAGAAAACAGATTTTAGGCTGACCACCTAAAAGGGAACAATTCTCCACTGCATCAAGTTACAGAGTGGCTTATTTCCAAACCAAGGAATTCAGCATGCTGTCTTTAATGTAGGGCTCTGTACACTCCAATTGCAGACAATTACACGAGTGGGTAGGAACTGAAAACTCCGTAATCCATGAAGATTATGTTGTAATCCTGGGAACTTCTAATTTTAAAAACTATCTAGATTAAAGCAATCTCTGAACAAAATTTCTTTGGGTTCTTACAGTGACATAGACAAAACTTTCTGAACGTACTAGTTAATAATGAACTGGAACCTGGTACTTTTTTTAGTACAGATGTTCATCAAACTTAAAGCAAGTTATGTATTTAGAATAAAGTACTAGAAGTCAGAATTACATGGAGTTGATTATTTAGTTTCTCATTAAAATAAAGTGGCATAATAAGAGTTAATATTCCTGAACAAATTTTTGCCACCCAGCTTCAGAGAAATTGCCATGAACATTGTATTTTACCAACTCTATACCATAAACCTAAAAAATGAAGTTTTCTAATGTGCATATAAATTAAAATCAAAGGAACACTCAGTAGCCAATTACACCAAATTTAATTTAATAGCATATAGTACCACACAAAGTTCTTCTTTTTGTCATTCTTCATAGTTTTTATTTTTACTGCCTCCAATCAAAAACCATCAGAGTTCTTAATCAGGATCAATTATGGAATCCGTAGTGGGAAATTTTCATAGTCAACTTAAGAAGATGCACCGATGCATTGAATCACTTTAGAAACTATTCCAGGATTGCTTGTTCTGCTTTTACTCTGGCTTATCCTTCTCATTGTTCCCTTACATGCAGCAAATATAGGCATTGGGGATAAAGTTATTGGCCATTTTGCTGCTTTAGAAAGAAAATCTTTATGCTTTCTTCAGTTGCCATTTCATCATCATTAACAGTGGTAATTTATAGTTTTATAAAAGATACATCTGTCTTTAAGTATATGACCATTATTTTACCTTAATTGTTTTGTTTGAAGAAAAGCCACAGTCAAAGGATTCCATTCATGCAGACAAATCATGTCTGTTTGCTTTTTGCAATTCTACTCTGGGGTCTTGCAAAAAATGGCTGCAAAATTTGCTAGAGTTCTACTGCATTTTTTAGTTGTTTTAACAGGATATTGTTATATAAAGAAATGATATTTTTTCACAAGAGCACACGAACATTACATAGCCAAATTATATAGCAATATTATTTAAAGTTGTTGTCCTTTAGAAAACATCATGTATAAACAAAAACTATTGTCCTAACTTGTGAGGTTTTAATTCAACCTTCATGGTTGTATCATGTAATATTTTGGCCCTGAAACTTAATTTTTCCAACACCTAGGTAGTTTCCTCATCTTTGAAGTGGGGAAAAGTCGTGGATGATGTCTATGGTCCTCTCCAGTCCCACAATGTTATGATTTTAGTCCCATTTATTTAAATAATGTATAATTACTTCAATGGGGCTGCATTTGGATAATCAGTTTTCTCTTTGCTAAATATGTTCTTCCTTCTCTTGGCATCACACATTCTGTCCCTAGCTGCTAAAGCTGTGTTGTCTTCTCCATAGCTTGTACCAACGGTCTCCTGCTCTATGTTAGCCACAATGGAAGCCTGTGAGCAGGGTACGTCAACAGAAAGAGAGCTCCCCGCACAGTGTTGGTCAGAACTGTTACCTCACCGGTTCTTACTAAGTCCTCATTTTGCAAAGAAGTAAACTGTGTCTCAGTAGGATTAAGGACTGGCCATCAGGCGAAGTTGGAGCAGGGAGCTGGCCTCATGCCTGTGCTTCCCCTATTGCTAGTCTAAGTGCTGTGAGGCAGGGACTGTGTAGAGTGGAAAGAACACTGAATCCATATCAAAAGACTGGAGGTTCAAATACTGGCTCTATCACTTACCAACTTTTGTGAGCTGGAGAAAGGTCCTTAATCCTACTGGTGAGATAATGGGAAAGCTCCCGGCACAGTGTCTGACCAAGTGTCTGATCCATAAGCATTGCTCTTAGGCAAGGACTATGTTCATTTATTAAATTCCTACACTGTAGCTGCAGCCCATGGCTGATGTTGGAGTTCACAGCGATCTGCAACAAGAGTCCCATAAAACAATAATCTGTTTCCCAGTGAGACTCACACAGAGACTGATCTCCTCTTTGGGATTTGTTGACAGAGAGGATGCAATAAACATTGGCTAAGCAATCACCTTGTTTAAGGTCATCTGCCATACCCAAGTCTGCTGCTGTAACTATTTAAAAATGTGTAAGGATTTTTCAGTTTGGAATCTGTCAGGAAGAAAGAGCATGCATTGGAAATAGGTTAAGAAACTGTGTTGATAGATTATTCTTGTCTTTTGAGAATATGTGATTAGCATCTATCAAAGAAGGCAGAGCTCTGGACAAAGGCCAAAGAAATAGGGCTGTGGCCAAGGTCTGGTATTTGTCAGTACCAGTCGACGTGCTGGACATCGATGGATATAAATTCCAAACTGGGGTTTTGAGCTTTGACTGACAATCCGATTCCTCTGTATTTTTTTTTTTTATTTTGTGTCACAAGGGGCACAACCTTAAGCAGAAGGTACAGTAGCATGGACAGCTGGCTCAACACTTGCTTCCAGAATGGGAAGGTGGTATTTTCCAAGATAAAGAGGGCACAGGTGAGGCGAGGCAGAACTGGGTCCTTGGAAGATGAAGGGGGTTATATTAGCTTCCTGTGTTTGCTGTAACAAATTACCACCAATTTGGTGGCTTAAAACAACACAAATTTATCTTACAGATCTAGAAGTTAGGATTCACTGAGAAAAAAAATTACGGTGTTAGCAGGGCTGGCTTCTTTTAGAGACTCTAAGGCAGTATCTCCTTCCTTGCTCTTCCCAGCTCCTAGAGACTGGCTGCATTCTTTGGCTCTGGACTCCCTTCAATCCTCAAAGTCAGTAATGGCCATGTGTGTCTTTCTCAGATCACATCACTCTGACTCTCTTCTGCCTTTTTCTTCTGCATTTAAAAGACTTTTGTACATTATCCAGGTCCCCTACATTATCCAGGATAATCTCTTTATTTTCAAGTCAGCTAATTAGTACCCTAATTCCATCTACAATCTTAATTCCCTCTTGTCATGCAACACAACATTATCATATATTCCAGAGATTAGAAAAATAGGCATTAGATATCTGAGGGATAAGGAGGAGTTATTCTGCCTTCAAAGGTATGCCATGTTGGTAGGTGTAAAATTGGGGAGGGTCAGAACATAACACCTTTTAAAATATGCAGTAGTTTCTGGGGAGTTATAAA
The DNA here is from genome assembly GCF_006229205.1 of Suricata suricatta. Lineage (NCBI taxonomy): Eukaryota > Metazoa > Chordata > Mammalia > Carnivora > Herpestidae > Suricata > Suricata suricatta. The sequence goes on along the minus strand of NC_043705.1, from coordinate 81,701,180 downwards.
TTTAAAATGATCCCAGAAAGAAAATTTAAAATGATCCCAGAAAGAGGAGACTGAATAGCAAAAGATAGAGGAATATAAAATTCCAGATAGTATCTTAAGGCAGTTATTCCTTGGAGAGAAAGCAATACTTTATGTCTAATAGTTCACATCCTTCAATACAATGATTTCACTTTAGAAATCCAGTCTAGCTGTGATGAGGGTGAAGATTTGTGAATAAAGATATTCAGGAGTGTACTACTAGAAGTAAACATGAAATCCAACAATAGGAGATTGTTTCAACATCCATATCATTATACCATCCATATGACTGCATATTATACAACCATAAAGTCACATTTTTAGAAAAATAAATTTTATTCCCAGCTCTGGTTCAATCCATTTTAACTCTCCCCATATTTCTGTCTGATTTCTCCTGCCTTGATCAAGTATTCATTAATTTTAAAAGAAGCATATTGAGTAACTAATAAATGCTAGTCTCTGTGTTAGGTGATGGAATATAGTACTAAATGTTGCAGATGAAATTTTTATGTACTTACAGTTAAATGCTAAAAATAAACATTGCAAAGGTGACCATAAGTATGATGAATTTTTTGAAAGAAGTAGTAGAAGATGCTTGAGAAGCAAACAGGATGAGAATTGGTCTATTAGCCGTAAAGGTTTCAACTTACAGCTAAGCCCTACTAGTCTACCCTTAGCAGGGCTTAAAAACCCACTGCCTGTAGGTGGGACACTGGCAGAGTTTGGTGCATTCGAATCCACAACTGTCTAAGGGCATCACTTTTCTCTGCTTTTAGTTCTCTCTTACTTTATGACCCCAACCCTTTTCTTTTCAATTTTTCACCTGCTTCCAATAAATGGTATCTTTTTGTATTTTACAGTCTTTAAATACAGTATATAGTCTACTTTAAAACCTTTTTGGAACAAGATGGAAAAATCAATTAAAATGTGGAAATAATAAAAACACATCAAGTCAATGTGTTGGCAAATGGGCTACAAGATCATTAGTATCTAACTCTCAGTAATGTGTGCCTGTTCTCACCCTTTGCTTCTGGTTCCATCTGTTTCCAAAACAGAAGGGCACACTGTCAGTCTGGAGCATGGGAGTTTGCCCTAATGATCTTACCTAGCCCCATGACTTCTCCATGGATTTTTCTGTTCAGAGGAATGACTGAATATGGACCTTTGTCCTCTCTTGCAGAATGACTGTGATTAGAATTGCCTGTCTGTCTTGTATACTTCAGGCAAGTGCTTGGGATAGTGTAAGTTCTTTGCACATGGTAGCTTATTTTCCTTCACTTTGTTTAGGCAGGAAGAGGAGACATTTCCATGGGACCAGCGGGTGAAGTAGTTACCATGGACCCCACCACTGGCAGCAACCGCAGAACCCTAGGGTTTGTTTTGACAAGATCTGCAAATTCCTCACTATTTACTCTCTTATGTGGGGGATCCCTTGGACCATACAACCTTAAAAGTCTCTCCTTCTCTGTTCTACTTCATCTAAGAAACTTCTAATCACATAAAAAATATTTACCACATAATTTTTAGTTAAGAAAGAAAAATACAAACAAAAGTCCAGGACTGAATTGAACATGGCTTCAAAGGTGAACTCTACCAAATATTTAAACAAGAGTTAATATCTATTCTTCTCAAACTATTCCAAAAAAAAAAACAGAAGATGAAGAAAAGCTTTCAAATTCATTTTATGAGACCAGTACTATCCTCATAACATAACCAGACAAAGATACTAGGGGGAAAAAGGGAACTACAGGCCCAAACTCTGAGGAACATAGATGCAAAAATTCTCAACAAAATATTAGCAAACATAATCCAACAATATATTTGAAAAAATCATTCACAACAATCAAGTGGGTTTATTCCCAGGATGTAAAGGTGGGTCAATATTGGCAAATCAATCAATGTGATCCATTGCATCAAGAGGAAGGATAAAAACCATATAGTCCTTTCGTCAGATGCAGAAAAAGCATTTGACAAAGTACAACATCCATTCATGATAAAAGCCCTCAACAAAGTAGGTTTAATAGGAACATACCTCAACATAATTAGGTCTTATATGAAAAAACCATAGCAAACATCATACTCAAAGTAAAAATCCAAGAGATTCTCCCCTAAGATCAGAAACAAGATAAGGATATCCATTCTTACCACTTCTATTCAAGTCCCAGCTACAGCAATCAGAAAACAAAAGAAACAAAAGGCATCCACATTGGTAAGGAATATATAAAACTTTCACTATTTGCAGATAATATATGATACTATATATAGAAAATCCTAAAGACTCCACCAAATAACTACAGAATTGGTGATGAATTCAGTAAGATCACAGTATACAAAATCAATGTATAGAAATTCATTGTATTTCTATATACTAATAATGAAGCAGAAGAAAGAAATTTTAACTAAACAGTTCCCATTACAGTTGCACTAAAAATAGGAATAAACTTAACCAACAAGGTGAAAGACCTGTACTCTGAAAACTATAAAACACTGATGAAGGAAACGAAACATGACACAATCGAATGGAAAGACATTTCATGTTCATGGATTGGGAGGAAAAATATTGTTAAAATGTTCATACTACTCCAAGAAATCTACAGATTTAATGCACTGCCTATCAAAATATCAAACGCATTCTTCACAGAACTAGGACTGACAATCCTAAAATTTGTATATAAGCACAAAAGACCTAAAGAGCCAAAGTAGTCTAGAGAAAGAACAAAACTGTAGGTCTCATCTCATACTTCCACATTTCAAGATATACTACAAAGCCGTTGTACTCAAAATGGTATAGTACTAGCACAAAAATAGAGACAGATCAAGAGGACAGTATAGAGAGGCTAGAAATGAACCCATAATTATACGCGTTCATAACCTTTGATTAAGCAGGCAAGATTAAGCAATGGGGAAAAGACAGTCTCTTCAACAAAGACTGTTGGGAAAATTGGACAGTTACATTCAAAGGAATGAGACTGGATCACTTCCAACACCATACACAAAAATAAACTCAAAATGGATTTAAGACTTACGTGAGTTCTGAAGCCATAAAAATCCTAGAAGAGAGCACAGGGAGTAATGTCTCTGACATTGGCCACAGCAACATTTTTCTAGAGTCTCCTGTGGCAAGGGAAACAAAAGCAAAAAATAAACTATTGGGACTACATCAAAACAAAAAGCTTCTGCACAGCTGGGGAAACAATAAAACTAAAAGACAATCCACTGAATGGGAGAAGATATTTGCAAATGACAAACTCAAGAGTTAGTGTCCAAAACATATAAAGAACTTCTACAACCCAGGATAAATAAAACCCATATAATCCATATAATCCAATTTAAAAGTGGACAGAAGATATGGACAGACATTTCTCCAAAGAAGACATCCAGAGAGCCATCAGAGCCATAAAAAGATGCTCAATATCATTCAACAGGGAAATGTAAATCAAAACTGCAATGAGATATCATTTCACACCTGTTAGGATGACCAAAATAAAAACCACAAGAAACAAGAAGTGTCACAGGATGTGGAGAAAAAGGAACTCTCATGCACTGATCCAGTAATGGCACTGCTGGGTGTCTACCCAAAGGATACCAAAACACTAGTCAAAAAGATAAATGAACCCCTATGTTTACTGTAGCATTATTTACAGCAGCCAAGATATGGGAGTAAAGCAAGTTTCTACCAGTAGATGAACAGATAAAGAAGATGTGTAATACATATACAATGGACTGTTACTCAGCCATAAAAAAAAAAAAGAATAAAATCTTGCCATTTGCAACAACATTGATGGATCTAGAGGGTATGATACTAAGTGAATTTAAGTCTGAGAAAGACCAATACCACATGATTTCACTCATATGTGGAATTTAAGAAACAAAACAAAGAAAGAGACTTAACAAACACGGTTACCAGAAGGGGGGTGGGTGGGAAGATAAGTGAAATAGGTGACAGGGATTAAGGAGTACATTTGTGATGAGCATGGAGTAATGTATACAATTGTTGAATCACTATATTACACATATGAACAAATATAACACTATATGTTAACAATACTAGAATTAATTTTTTTAAAGGAGAAATATAAACAATATGGAACCCCATTTTCAGCAGGGGCATCTCTGGTGAAAATCTTCTCAAAATTCATCTGTGGGAACCTTTTCCTGCAGTTTCCTCACTACATACAGTGATCCAGACACAAATCTCAAAACTTCTTTAAATATCCCCAAAGCATTGGAGAAGTAGGAAGAAGCCACACAATGCAGATAATTTTTGGTCAAATTCAGGATATTTTGGTCTGATTCTAAGGGCAATGGAAAATCACTGAAATATTTACTCACGATGATAAATGATATATATTTTGGAAACATTCTGGATGCATGTAAAGATCTGCTTTTGAGAGTCAGAATGAGACAATACAGGAGGCTAATGATGTAATCCAAGTAGACTATGATGGTGGCTTGGACACAGGTGGTAGTAATAGAAAAGGAAAGAAAAACAGATCTAACATCTTTAAACAATAACAGTGGCAGAGACTGAAGATGAACTGGGGTGAGGAATAAGGAAGAAATAGATGTCTAGGATGACTGCCAAATGTCTAGTTTGGTGATTATAAAAACTATTATGCAAGTATATTCACAAATCCATTAGGGGACTCAGTAAAACAGACTTTACACTTGATTAGATGTATCAATCTTGGAGCAGAGTAGGAATTCTAAATTTTTTAATTTATATATATACACATATATGTGTATATATATATCATAAAATTCAATTTCTCTGTTTACATATATTTATATGTGTATCACCGACACATATATGTACATATACAAATGTCCATATGTATTTACTTAAGAGTTTAAACAGGATTATAACAATATGCTGATAGTAGTTGGCAAAGAACGTTGATATTCCTTTTTTTAATGTTTATTTATTTATTTTTAAAGGAATGAAAGAGTGAGTACAAGAGGAGGAGAGGCAGAGAGAGGGGGGACACAGAATCGGGAGCAGGCTCCAGGCTCTGAGCAGTCAGCAAAGAGCCCAACATGGCGCTCAAACTCATGAATAATGAGATCATGACCTGAGCCAAAGTTAGACACTTAACCAACCACGCAGGTGACCCAAAATTTCTAAGACCCTATATTTTCTCTTTTAATTTATATTTTTATTCATTTTTATGAATTTATACTCTAGATAGGAATTATCTCTAAAATTATAAATACAGTAAAGCATAAAAATTTATTTAAAAAAAGAAAATGGCTTCTCCATGGCCATCTGCCCATACTGCTGTATTTCATCTCTTGAGGATTATAGGATATTTATACATGCAAAGATTTTCAGAGTTACAGTAAAATGTATCAAAGATACAATCCTGCATTCTTTTTTAAAATTGCTACTATAACAAATTGCTGCAAGTTCCCCAGCTTAAACAGGTCACACTTATTACCTTACAGTTCTGGAAGTTGGCAATCCAACATGGGCCTCACTGTCTGCAAGCCTGTAGTCCTTTCTGTAAATTCTAGGGGAACATCCATTTCCCTGCCTTTTCTAGATTTTATAGGCTGCTTGCATTCCTTGACTAGTGCCCCTCCCCCCACTTCATTCATCTTCAAAGCCCCTTCAATCAATCTACTGTGACAACTCTCTCTGACCCAGGCAGAAAGGTTTCCACCTTAAAGACCCATATGATTAGATTGGACCCACCAGATAATCCAGGGTAATTGGACCTACCCAGATAATCCAGGGTAATATCCGCATTTCAAAGTCCTCAACCTTAATCATATCTGTAATATTCCCTTTGCCATGTAAAGTAACATATTCCCAGGTTCTGGAGACTGGGATGGGAACATGTTTGGGCAACCATTATTCTCTCTGCCATACCATCAAAGGTAGAAACCATTTCTAATAACATATTTTGTGACCCAGCTTCCTCACAATAGGTCTGTAATTATTTAATACTAGACTTATAAGATAAATATAAATAGAATACAACAAGGAAAGTTTTCTACTAATCCTATTTGCCCTATTCCCATTGTTTAGCTGCCACCTATTTTTCTCCTTCCCTAAGTATGAATTAGTTGAGGTCTTTACCACCTGAGAATGGCACATTTTTTTACTATCTCAGGTAACTTAAAGGTGGGAGGTTGACTGCTGCTTGGAGAATATCTTTTCCAATTTAAATTTTTCTAAATTAAAAAGTATCATCATACAATGTAAGAAACCATCTAATGTAGGAGAATTTAAAACATCAAAGGTATCTGAGACCCAAATTTCTAGTGAATGAGAAAAGAGAGCTTTAACTTTAAACAAAAGTCAGTGTACCCCAAAGAGAATTTGAAAGTTGCCTCCACATTTGTCTGAGGAAAGGCTGAGGGATGCTAGAAGGGCTTCCAGTAAACGGTCTTTCCTGTATAATCCTTTATAAATGGGCTAAAATGAACCTTTCAGAGGTGGAGAGCTGGACCATTAAAAACCACTTTTGCCTGTAGGATCTTATTTTCAATCCGATTGCAATCATTTTATCAGCATGCCAATGAACACAGGTGCTGCCAGAGTCAATCTCTTTGCTATATTTTTCTGTGTCACAGGGCAGATTTCCGTGTAATCGGTCACATGATCGGCCAGTACCCCTGTTTTATACTTTTGGCATTTTTCAACATGAATTTAGAAAAATCAAAAACTTCCCCTCACTCCCTCATTTTCCCATCTGTAAAGTGGTGTGACCATTTACTGCTTTCTGACATAATTTGCTCTGTCTAAAAGCCAAGCTCTTAATGAGGCAGCTGGCTCAGTCTCCCCTATAATCACGGTGTGAGGAAAGCTTGCTGACAAACTAGCATTTAAATCTCATGGTTAATTCTTTCAGGGAAGCTGTAGCAATGCTGTAAGGAGAACCATCTACCCCATTAATGAGGAAAGCAGAGAAGGTCATGTTTTCTAGCCTCTGAAAAATATCAGATCCATTTCCAGTTGTGTGTGGTCTTCAGGGATGGGTCTCATCTAATTGCCTTGAATATCCATGATTTATAATGGCAATGGTGGCACCTTCTTCCTCTGTCTCCTTCTCAAAATGACTCTCCATGCAGATGTTAAATCCTGAAAGGCAGATGCTTCCAGAAACCCAAGAAACAGAGCCATATGGAATATGGGAAAGAAATGGGAAGAACTGGAAGTGTGCCACGTATCCTGACTTCTTCCTTTACCTCATGTTTTACCAACCCAGATGTTAGTTTGACTCCAACTCAGGCCTTAGTATGTAAATTCTAATTAAGGGCAGATAATTGTTTTCCTAATGTACAAGGGTAACCAAGCAGACCAAAAATAAGCTGATGAAATATAGCAGGATTGTATGCAAAGTCTTACTTCAAGTCAAAAAAAAAAAAAATCCCACACATACAAGTTTCTAAACTCATCCAATTTCCCCTTCCAGCAGAACTGCTACTCTTATAGTTCCGCCCCCCAGCAACAGTAAATGGTTATATAATAACTCCTTGCTTCAGCCTAAAATGAGGAGTCATCCACTATACCTCTCTTTTTCCCATTCTCCATATTTAATTTTTCAGAAAATCCTGTTTTTAAATATATGTATGTATGCATGTACGTGTGTATGGATACATATATATAAATATATATATATCCCAAATATATATATACATACATACACGCACACACACCACACATATATATATATCCCAAATCCATTGTGTTTACTAAAATAATAAGGAATGGAAATCATGAGAAATTCAGTTTTTCCCTTCTTCTGTAGGTCATGGGTAATGATACAAAAAGCTGTTACTCTCTAATAGCAATGGGGATGAAAGGAATCTAAGAATATTGGAAATCAAGCAATGTCACTTAACCATCAGAAGCAAGGTAGATACAAATGTCTAAATGAGTGGCATGCCCAGAGTGGCACACAGAGATGTATGGAATGTGAAGGTGCTAGAAGGAAAACAGATGTTAGCCAACAAGTCTACTACTTAATTTGCACATTCAAAAGAAAAGAAAAAGGAAGGATTAGGAAGCTGAAAGCGGTCACTTACATGAAAAGAAATGATCCCTTGCCCAAAATCTGGATGCGAGGCCATTTTTACTTTTAAAAATTTTTTAATGTTTTCTTTTTATGCTTATTTATTTTGAGAAAGAGAGAGAATGCTAGCATGAACGGGGGAGGGGCAGAGAGCGAGAGAGGGGAAGAGAGAGAATCCCAAGCAGGCTCCATGCTCAGTGCAGAGCCCAATGTGAGGCTTCATCTCACAGTCTGTGAGATCATGACCTGAGCTGAAATCAAGAGTCAGGAGCTTAACAACTGACTGAGCCACCTGGTCCCCTTCGGACCATTTTTAAGTGACACAGATGGCTCCCAACTTAAGGGGACAAGCCAGGAAAGGCTTCTGATGTACTTCCTGGCTGTGGTGCTTCTGATGAATGCTAGATCCACTGACATTAGTGGTACCTATGGTGAAAGGAGATGTCCTCTGTAACTTATGAAAGCCTCAGTAGCAGACTTACAACATAAAACTCTTGGGTTTAGAGAAAGGATATGCCAAGGTTTTAGCATTTGAAAAATAGTTCCTGTTATGTTATTCAGTACTGGAGGGGCAGAGCAATATCAGGAAACACAGGTGACCACGTAGCCAGACTAACCATCATGAACTGATTTCTCTTATATCCATCAGGTCATACGTTTGGGTGGGCACAATAGCAATTCTTCATAAGATGGAAGAGGTACATTTGGGAACTGGCAAGAACAAGGCCAGAGGGCAGAAATTAACTGCATATACCTTCATAACAGGTATTACAAACCCCTATGACATCTACAACTGGTACACTGTCTCTATACCTCTCCCCACATCCATGGCTGCGGTGTCCTTATGTCCAGCTTATAGAGGAGAGGAAAAAAAATCACCTAAGAATGATTCGTGGATAGGTTACCTGCGCATGTTGGTTCAGGCCAAAAATGAACCACTGCACCCCTGGCCTACTGTGGTACGTTGCTAAAAGAGAGTAGTAAGAGAAAATCCCTGATGGGCAAGGCTCAAATAGTGAGCTTGGTCATCAGCTTTATGTAGACAGAGATACAATAGCTTTATACAACAATATATATTAACTCATAGACAGTGATGCATGGCTTGGTTTATTAATCTGGGGACTGAATGGAGAAATATTGGAAGACTGAGACAAGTAAGTCTGAAGAAAGGCGTGTACATATACCCATGGAAATAGGCACAAATGGTGAAGCTATTCATATTGCGTGTGAATAGCCACCCGAGTTTACTCACCATGCAAGAGACTGTCTGATGAACTAGACAGAATGACTGAGCCAGCTGATTTTAACCTATCTCATTTCCAGCCACTTTACTGCCTGTATAATATGTATATTAATGAAATCACTTTGGTAGCAGTGGTGTAGGCTATGCACGGAACTCCCACTCACAAAGGTCTAATTTCTGCCACTCCCAAATGTCTAATGTGCCAGAAGCAAAAGCAATGCTGAGTCCCTGGTAGGGTACAATCCTTCAAAGAACAAGTTTATTACAATGAACCTTTTTCACTCTGGTAGAATTGCTAAAAGAGGCAGGATGTCCTCCTGACTAAAACTGACACTTATTCTGGGTATAGATTTGTCTTTTCTGCCCACAAGGTCTCAGCTAGCTAGCTTATTTGGGGATTCACAGTTATGATTCACTGAAACAGGATCTTGTATAACATGGCATCTGCCTAAGGGTCCTATTTTACAACAAAAGAAGTATGGTCCTTGGGTGTATGACTATGGAAGCCACTAATGCTATCACATATTCCAGCCCGACATGATAAATCATAGCCTTCTGAAGTCAAAGCTGGGGTATCTTGGTGATGATACCGTGTGATACCCACCCACCAGAAAAGAGTGCTTGCCCTATATCAACCACCATTACAAAGTGCTATGTGCCTAATATGTAAAATTCATAGGTCTAACCATCAAGAGACAGAATAGTCCTGCTTAATATTATTCCCAGTGATCCACTCAGAGAATTCTGTTATTTTCTCATCACAATTCTAAGCTCTGTCTCAAGTCCCAGTTCCCAAGAAAAAATACTTTTACCAGAAGACACAGAAAGAATCACGTTAAACTTTAAGCTATGTCTACCACCTGATTACTTCAGGCCCCTGTGTTAAGAGATAAATAAGCAAGGAAGAGTAGTACCATGTGAGGGTGAACTGACCCTCGTTAAGGAAGAGGTAAGTGAGCTGTTTCACAGTGGAGGAAGGGCAGAACACCTGGACACCCACGTGACTCCCTGGAGCATTTTTTTTTTAACTCTCCTGTCTGATTTGATCAATCAAAGAACAAATGCAACCAAACATGGCCTGAGGAAGACATGGTGACCAGGGGCTCCAACCTTTCACTGATCAGCATTTGAGTCATCTGACTGAATAATCCTCCCAGACCAGCAGAGATGCTAGCTGAGGAGAATCTAAACTGAGTAATATAGGAGAAAAAATATGAGTATTAAGTGCATCCTGCAATAAACTTCAATAGCAAAAAGCTGTAATTTATGCTACTCAATTTCCCTCTTTTTAGTTCCCCAGAAGTGTAACAAACCAGACTCGTGGAAATGCTTTTCCCTGATGGGGTGAAATTTTTGTATGAAGCATGTGGACCTGAGTAGCACAAAGAGTGGACTGCAATGACGGCTGTTGGGTGCCACCCAGACCTCCTGAGACACTCCTTCCCCAGCTGCCAGGGGTGCTGCCAGCCAAGGGCTCAGAGATTAGTCCTTCCCTGGAAATTACTCGCAGCTTAGGCTACATTCAGCGACTGGTTGATCTGAGGCTATAAAGGCTCTGTCTCTAGTCTCAACTTAGGCCACTTCTGCAAGGCCGTCACGGTTCCAGAGCTCTGGGCAGCAGGCAGAAGTCTATTGCACTTCCACATCTCCTCTGCCTAATTCTGCCCTCCTCAGTACCTCACTAATGTTGTCCCCTAAAGCACCCCGCACTGAACACAATGCAAGTGAAATTCTGTGTTAGGGTCTATCTCCCAGGGTCCCTAACTTAGAATAAATTTTGAGAATTTCCAGTGAAAATGGTAGAGTAGGAGGACTCTAAGCTCACCTTGTCCCATGGGTACAACTAGGTAACACCCAGATCAGTGTAAATAACCCAGAAAATGAATGAAAAAACTGAGAGAACAGACTCTCCACAGTTAAAAATAGAGAAGAGGCCACATAAAAGAGGGTAGAAAGGGTGAAGACATGGTTGGGAGCCAGGCAGACTGGCAGGACTCTCCATGGGAGGGAGAAACAAGGAGCAGACCCACATAGCAAGCACCCCAGGCATGTGGAACTCATATGGGAAGATGAATCCCCATAACACTTGCCTTTGAAAACCAGAGGGGCCTCACTTTAAGAGGTCTTACAATCAGTGGGGCTTAACACCTGGAACTTTAAATCAGCAGGCTGAGATCTGGAAGAGCCTACAGGGCTACAGGAAACTGAGTCCCACCGTTAAGAGACAGCACAACAAGCAACCCCACTGAGGTATGCGTAGCAACAGCACTTTGAAAAAAACGTTGAGGTATACAGGAAGGATATTTATTTATTAATCTCCGCACATTTTCTAGAGGGTCAGGAATCTTTGGGAGACTTCTCCAATAACAAAAGAGGTGGCAGGTGCCATTTCCCTTTCAGCAGAATAACCTAGATAACATGGAGACCTGCAAGAACCAGCACACCACCGCCACTCTCCATTTGTGGGGAGGACACTGGACCAACATGGGCCTTGTTGGCACTGTGCAACACACCCCCACATTCTCCTGGGGACCTGGCTCTCCAATACACTGTTGGCTGGAACCCATGCAAAACAGTGCCACAGGCCTGGCAGCATCCCTGACAGGGATCAGCACCACTCCAAACTCACTCCTGGAAAGAGGGGAAGAAAACCACACATGCTAATCCAACTCAATCCCTGCACTGGGCTGGAGCACACATCAGGTCTGACTACAGACCCCACTCACCAATGAAAGCTTCTCAGGGGACAATATAAAAAAACTACTCTGCAGTTCATTCCTTCGGCAACTGTGGCAAATCCCTGGTCTGACTCAACTCAAGCCCAAGGCAACCCCAGACCAGCCAGCTAACAACACACAAACCAAATCCTGGCCACAACAGGCAAAAGCAGCCATTGCAGATGACTGGAATGAAGACAAAAGTGGCTCAGCCACAACAACAAGGCAAACACAACACACATAGGAGACACTCATGAAGTGGCAAGTTCTGGTGAACAGGATACATTGTATAGCAGGACCTCTTCTTCATAAGGTTACTACTTTCAAGAGTAGAAAATGTAGCAGACTTTCCTAACACATAAAAGCAGACACAGAGACTTAGAAAAAAATATGTTTCAAATGAAAGAACAGGACAAGAGACTAAATGAAATGAATATAAGAAACATGCCTAATACAGAATTTAATGTAATGGTCAAAAAAGTTGTTCACTGGATTTGAGAAAAGAATGGAGAACCTCAGTGACAACCAGCAAAGAGAGAGGAAACACAAAAAGAACCAATCATAATGAAGAACTCATTAACTGAAATTAAAAATACAGTAGATGGTCTAATAGTAGGCTACAGAGGCAGAAGAATGGATCACCAACATAGAGGACAAAGTAACAGAAAGCAATCAAGTTGAACAAGATAAAGAAAAAATAATAATAAATGAAAATACTCTTAGAGAACTCAGCAACATCACCAAACATAACATTTGCATTGTCAGGATTCCAGAAGGAGAGGAGAGACAAAAGGGGGCAGAAAATGTATTTGAAGAAATAATAGCTGAAACCATCCTGAATCTGGGAAGGAAACAGAAATCTAGATCAGGAGGCACAGAGGGTCTCCAACAAAATCAACCCAAGGAGTTCCACAGTAAGACACATAGTAATTAAGATGGCAAAAGGTAGCAATACTGAGAGTTTTAAAAGCAGAAAGAGGGGGAAAAACCAGTTATATGCAAATGAAACTTCATAAGGCTGTCAGCTTATTTTTCAGCAGAAACTTTACAGGTCAGAAGGGAGTGGTCCAATCAAAATGCTTAAAGAAAAAAAAAAAAAACCCTACAGCCAAGAATACTCTATTCAGCAAGGCTATCATTCAGACTAGAAGAGATATAGAGTTTCCCCAAACAAAAGTAAAGGAATTCATTACCACTAAACCAGCCCTACAAGAAATGTTAAAGATGACTCTCTGAGTGGAAAGAAAAGATCATAAGCAAAGGTTAGAAAATTAGGGAGTACAAATACAGTAAAATTATGTATGTCCATAAAAATCAGTCAAGAGATTCACAAAATAAAAGGATGTAAAGTATGACCCCATATACCTAAAATTTGGGGAGAGGAGAGAAGTAAAGAATGGGTTCAAATTTAAGCCACCATCAACTTAATAGAGACTGCTATATGAAGAGATTATATAGTAACCTAATGGTAACCACAAATCAAAAAGAAGTAATAGATACATAAAAAATAAAGAAAGGGATCCAAATATATCACTTAAGAAAAAGCTAGCAAACTATGAGAGAAGAGAGCAAGAGAAGTATAAAAATAACATCAAAACAAATAACAAAATGTTAATAAATAAATAACTACCAATATTTACTTTGAATGTAAATGAACTAAATGTTCCAATTAAAGACACAGGCTGACAGAGTGGATAAAAAAGCAAGACCTATCTTTATGCTGCCTACAGGGGACTCATTTCAGAAATAAAGACATACAGATTAAAAGAGAAGGGATGGAAAAACATTCATCATGCAATGGAAGTGAAAAGAAAGCCAGGGTAACAATTCTTATATAAGAAAAAACCGACTTTAAAACAAAGACTATAACGAGACAAATAAGGACACTGTGTAAATCATAAAAGGAACAATCCAACATAAGATATAACGTTTGTAAATATTTACACACCCAACATGAAAGCATTGAAATACATGAAGCAGCTAACAATAATAAGCATAAAGGAAATAATTAATAATAATACAATAATAGCATGAGACTTTAACATCCCACTTACATCAATGGACAGATCATTCAAACAGAAAATCAACAAAGAAGTAGTGGCTTTGAATGGCACGTTGGACCAGATGGATTTAACAGATATATTCAGAACGTTCCTAAAACAGCAGAATGCACATCCTTCTTAAATGCACATGAAAAATTCTCCAGAATAGATCACATATTAGGCCACAGAACAAGTCTCCACATTTCCAAAAAGATGAAAGTCATATTACGTATGTTTGTGGACCACAATACTATGAAACTAGAAATCAACCATGAGAAAAAGTCTGGAAAGAACACAAATACATGGATGTTAAATAACATACTAGTAAACAATGAATGAATCAAAAAAGAAATCAAAGAGGAAGTAAAAAAATACATGGAGACAAATGAAAATGCAAACACAGTGGTCCAAAATCTTTAGGATGTAGCAAGTGGTTCTAAGAGGGATGTTTACAGCAATACAGGCCTACCTAAGAAGCAAGAAAAATCCCAAATAAACAAACTCACCTAGGATCTAGAAAAAAAAAAAAAAAAGAATAAACAAAACCAAAACCAGTAGAAGGAAGGGCATAATAATGATTGGAGGAAAAATAAACAAAATGAAAACTAATAAAACAATAGAACAGGGTCACCTGGGTGGCTCAGTTAGTTAAGCATCCAACTTTGGCTCAGGTCATGATCTCATGGTTCATGGTTCAAGCCCCACAATGGGGGACTGATGGGTCAGAGCCTAGAGCCTACTTCAAATTCTGTGTCTCCCTCTCTCTCTGCCCCTCCCCTACTTGCTCTCGAGCTCTTGCTGGAGCTCTCCCTCCCTCTCTTTCTCTCAAAAATAAACATTTAAAAAATAGAGCAAATCAGTGAAACCAGAGGCTGGTTCTTTGAGGATATTAATGAAATTGATAAGCTTTTAGCCAGACTCATTCAAAAGAGAGAGGGGACTCAAATAAACAAAATCAGAAACTAAAGAGAAGAAATAACAACAGACGCTACAAAAATAGAAAGCACTATAAGAAAATATTATTAACTATATGCCAACAAACTGGACAACCTAGAAGAAAGGAATACATACCTAGAAACATATCACCCCTCAAAAGTGAGTCAGGAAGAAACAAAATTTTAACTGACTGATTATCATCAGTGAAATTGAATCAGTAATGAAAAAAATTCAACAAACAAAATTCCAGGACCAGATGGCTTCACAGGTGAATTCTACCTCACATTTAAAGAAGAGTTCATACCTTTTTTTCTTAAACTATTCCAAAAATAGAAAAGGAAAGAAAGCTTCCAAATTCATTCTATGAGGCCAGCATTTCCCTGATACTAAAATCAGATAAAGAAACAGAAAAAGAGAAGCACAGGCCACTATCTCTGATAAACAAAGATGCAAAAATCCTCAACAAAATATTAGCAAACTGAGTCCAACAATACGTTTAAAAAATCATTCACCACAATCAAGTATGACTTATTCCTGGATGCAAGGGTGGTTCAATATTCACAAATGAATTGGGATTCATCACATCAAGGAGATATAAGGTAAAAGCCATGTTATCCTTTCAATAGATGCAGAAAAAGCATTTGACATCAATTAACAAGTAACATCAATTTATATTTGACATCAACTCCAACATCAATTAATCATAAGCATCCTTCACAAAATAGGTTAAGAGGGAACATACATCAACGTAATAAAAGCCATGTCTGAAAACCCCACAGCTAACATCATTGTCAATGATGAAAAACTGAGAGCTTCTCCCCTGAGGTCAGGAACAAGATAATGATGTCCACTCCCACCACTTTTTTTCAACATAGTACTGGAAGTCCTAGCCACTGAACTCAGAGGAGAAAAAGGAGAAGGCATCCCAATTGGTAAGCAGGAAGTACCACTTTTACTATTTGCAGATGACATGATCTTCTACATAGAAAACCCTAAAAACTCCATCAAAAAAACAATAGAACTGACAGATGAAATCAGTAAGGTCACAGGATACTAAGTGTACACATGTCTGTTGCATTTCTAATAATGAAGTAGCAGAAAGAGAAATTAAGAGAACAATCTCATTTACAATTATGCCAAAAATAACAAAACACCAGGACTAAATTTAACCAAAGAGGTAAAAGACCCCTGTGCTTTAAAAACTATAAAACAATGACAAAGGGACACCTGAGTGGCCCCATCAGTTAAGCATCTTACTTAGGCTCAGGTCATGATCTGGCGGTTTGTGGGTGTGAACCCCATGTGACGCTCTGGGCTGACAGCTCAGAGCCTGGAACCTGTTTTGGTTTTTGTGTCTCCCTCTCTCTCTGCCACACCCTGCCTGTGCTCTCTTTCTTTCTCTCTCTCAAAAATAAATATTTTTAAAAAATGATAAAAGAAACTGGAGATGACAAATGGAATGATATTCTATGCTCATGGATTGGGAAGACAAGTATTGTTAAAATGTCTGTACTACCCAAAGTAATCTACAAACAACACAATCCTTATCAAAATACCAACAGCACTCTTCACAGAACTAGAACATACAACCCTAAAATTTTATGGAGACACAAAAGACCATAAATAGCCAACAGAATCTCGAGAAAGAAGAATAAAACTGGAGGTACCACAGTATCTGATTTCAAGATACACTATAAAGCTGTAGTAATCAAAACAGTATACTGGCACAAAAACAGAAACATAGATCAAGAGTATAGTACGGAAAGCTCAGAAAATAACCCAAAAAATTATAAGGTTGATAATTTTTGATAAAAGACATGAAAATAGGCAATGGGAAAAAGTCTCTTGTTTGGAAAACTGGACAACTACGTGCAAAAGGAAAAACCAGACCACATTCTTACACCATACACGAAAATAAATTCAAAATGTATTAACGACCTAAAATGTGAGACCTGAAACTATAAAAATTCAAGAAGAGAGCAAAGGTAGTAAGTTCTTGGACATCAGCCATGACAACATTTTTCTAGATATGTCTCCTGAAATAAGAGAAACAAAGGCAGAAATAAACTACGGGGACTATAATAAAAAGCTTCCATAGAGCCACGGGAACTGAAAAGCAATCTATTCAATGAGAGAAAATATCTGCAGATGACATATCCTATAATGAGTTAGGACCCAAAATATATAAAGAACCTATAAAACTCAGCACCAAAAAAAAATCCCACAAATAATCCAATTACAAGTGGGCCGAAGACCTAAACAAACATTTCTCTAAAGAACTCACAGATGGTCAATAGACCCATAAAAAGATGCTCAACATCACTCATCATCAGGGAAATGCAAATCAAAATCACAATGAGGTATCACCTCATACCTACCAGAATGGCTAAAATAAAAAACTCAAGAATCAACTACTATTGCTGAAGATGTTGAGAAAAATGAACCCTTGTACACTATTGGTAGAAATAAAATTGGTGCAAACACTGTAGAAAACAGTATGGAGGCTCCTCAAAAAATTAAAAACAGAATTACCATATGATTCAGCAATTCTATTACCATTTACCCAAAGAATATGAGAACACTAATTTGAAAAGATACATACACCCCTATGTTTACTGCAGCATTATTATAATAGCCAAATTATGGAAGCAGCCCAATTGCCCATGGATAAAGAAGTGGTACATGTATACATATGCACAAACAATGGAATATTATTACTCAGCCACACAAAAGAATGAAATCTTGACATTTGCAACATGGATGCATCTAGATGGTATAATGCTAAGTGAAATAAGTCTGAGAAAGACAAATGCCATATTATTTTACTCACATGTGAAATTTAAGAAATAAAATTAAAAAAAGAAGTGAACCAAAACCAGACTCTTAACAATAGAGAACACATAGTTGGTTACCAGAGGGGAGGTGGGTGGGAACATGGGTGAAAGAGGTGGAGAAGATTAAGAATACACTTTTCATAATGATCACTTGTGTAATGTATAGAATTATTGAAGCACTGTATTGTACACCTGAAACTAATATAACACTGTATATTAAAGATACTTGAATAAAATAAACAAATAAATTTTGAGTACATGACTACTAGTTCTTCCATACACAAATAAGAGAGGTGATGAAAGCACAAGACACAGTTTGGATGTTTTAGGTGTTCTGTTTCAAGAATGTCTGATACATGTGAATGTACAGGTTGATAGGTTATCTAGAAAAATATCAAAAATATCAAATTATGGCAGGTTAGGAGTTTGGAATTTTACACAGAGTATACTAGGCCTTATTAGATCATGATAGCTATCTTCAGATAGTTGAGACTAGTATATGATAGAAAGATTGGGGATTTTTAAATTTTATTTATTTTTAACATTTATTTATTTTTGAAGACAGACAGACAGACAGAGTGTGAGCAAGGGAGGGTCAGACAGAGAGGGAGACATAGAATATGAAGCAGGCTCCAGCCTCTGAGCTGTCAGCACAGGGCCTGACATGGGCTCGAACCCACGAACAATGAGATCCTAACCTGAACCAAAGTCAGACACTCAACTGAGTTAGCCACCCAGGTGCCCTGAAAGATTAGAGATTTTTTTTATGTCATTCCAGGATACAGACCTAAGATCAAGGAGTAAAAATTACATACCAGGTGTCAACACAATATGAAAAAGGCCATAGTATCTGATAACTAAAAGCTTTTATACAATTGAATGAGATGCTTTGAGAGAGAATATGTTCCATGAACTGAAGGTAATTAAAGGAAGTTGCAAGATCGTTTTTTATGGATGCTATCAATATGGTTTTTACATCAAAAACTAAATGAGCTTTGAGGTATATATTAGTTTTCTATTGCTCTGTAACAAGTTACCACAAAATTAGCAACTTAAAACAATACACATTTATTATTTCACAATTTCCATAGGTCAGAAGTCTGGGCATGAAGCAGATAGGTTTCACCAGGTTGAAATGAAGAAGTCAACTAGTTCTGGTCTCATCTGATGTTTGGGGGTCTCTTCAAGGCTCATTCAGGCTATTAAAGAATTCAGTTTTTTGCAACCCTTCAACTGAAGTCCTCTTTTTCTTGCTGGTTGTTGGCCAGGAGTCATTCTATTCAACACTATTCTGGAGTCCTTGCCCCCTGGTTCCCTTTAAACCCTCACATTCTTATTCTTCAAATCTCTCTTTCCAGACTTGTCTAGAACCTTAAGACTAACTTGATTAGGTCAATACCACCTAAATGATTGCCCTTTTGAGCGACTCGAAGTCAACTGATTCATAATCTCATCATGGGAATGATTTGTCATTATATTCACAGCTTCTGTGCAGACACTAGGGGAGAAAATTATACAATGCACTTACACCAGGGGGCAGAGAACTTGGGCACCATCTCAGAATCCTGACTACCACAATAAATTCAAATCACCATGAACACCTACAGATTCTTCATGAAATTAAAGGTCTTCTGGGTTGGCAAAGTGTGCATCCTGGGACTGATTTTATAGTCTGACATTGGCCTTGGTACTAAGACAAGACCATCACCAAATCAGTGAAGCTTCAGAGGTTTCGGGGGAGACAGAAGAGGGATCTGAATGTATTGAACAATGCCCAGAGCTCTCCAGACTCCCCCAGACAACTCAAAAACATAACTAATCTGAAGATGACTTGGAATCACCAGGGTTTCTGAACAGCAAAGTGGACAATTGATGAGCACAAAGAACAGTCTCTGGCACTAGTAGGTATATATTTCTAGGGATGGACCAGTTTCAGAGATAAGACATGAAAAAGTCCAAATTTCCTCATTCTATTCTTTCTCTCAGTGCTCAGCTTTCCATCTGGACACTAAGAGGGGTAAAATTTTATACAGAATTGTATCAGTAGCTCAACTGAGACCCCTATGAAGAGAGGAAGGACACAATTACCAGGCAGGAGTTTGGAGATAGAAAGCCTTCCATGCTAAGAATCTGGCTACAAATGCCTCCAGGCCCGGAAGGAGGTACCGCAGGGACAATTATCTGTCACCCACATGGGCCAGCCTAATCTGCTCTCATTGTGTGCCCCTCCAAATCAGACTGAAAAGAGCTCATTTGGCTTCACCAAGGTGAGAAGTTGGGAGAAATGCTGGCTTTCCTGACATTTTGGCTTCCAGTTCCTGTATTATTGGCCCTGAGAAAACTGAGCCAAGCAAACAGATCTTTATCTTTGCTCAATGAACTGCTCTTTTCATCCTTAAGCAGAAACCGACCAACCTTTTAAAATAAGGGTGTGCTATTGGGCAGACCCTAAACAGTGTGCTTTGCTTTGTTCATAATTGTAGGGCTATGGACCCTGCATAAAATTATAACCCAATGAACATGATCTAAACTAATATTCAAGCAGAATCACAGTGTTATTTTCTTGGATAAGCAGTTGGCATATCTGAGCTGTGCTTTTTGACTTGCCCCAGAATTTGAAATAAATTCCACCCTCACTTCTTTTTTATTCTTACGGCATGTATGTTTGTGTGTAAAAGTCTGCATACATGTAATTGTTCTGATAGAAAAAAAACTTACAGAAAACACAGGAAAGTTTCAAAAAAAATAATAGAATCTACCGATGGTCTCTCTGTTCAGAAATGGTCACTATTGATGTTTGGAATTTTATCTGTCACACCTTCAATATATTTCATTTGTATCATGTATACTGTTTGGTAGACTGAATTTTTCTACCAAATATATCATGCGTGAGATTGAGAGAACACAAGGACCATAAACTCCCCAAACCTCAAAGCAGCAACTCTTAGTATTACTAATAGGCTTTAGCTTTAAACCTCTTTGTGGAAACCCATCTCCAGGGAATTTGACCATATCTGATAAAGGACTACGTCAGTCCCTCTGGTTTGGGATTAGATTAACCGACCTTGTTTTTCCCTTTCTCCAAGGCCCCTACACTTACGATGGCCTTTTGAGAAAGAGAATCTAGAAACATAAGAGTTCAAAGAGCTGAGTGAGAAAATTCAAGGAATTTTCTATGTAAATGCCAGAATTACTGGAGCAGTTTGTTTGCTTTGGCTCACACTCTAAACTACCCTCAATCAGAATGGCCAGTGGTCTTGGACAAGTGTCCTTGTCCTGTATAAAAGCTACTTTTTGAAAGTACAGAGAATAATCTTCGTACATACACATAAAGCCAGCAATCAATACATGTCATTTTTAGTGAGCATTTTCTCAATTAGTGAAATATTTGGAGGCTTGTTTTTTCACAGATGCACTGTTCAGATGTATCTTAATTTAATCTACTCAACAACAGTATTAAGTGTTCCCATTTCCCCCTTTATATATAAGGCTATGAAAATGTTCATGCACATTGGTCTTTAAAAATGTTTTCCCATCATTTAAACTGTTAAAAATAGAGCATATTATTCATTATTAAATGACCTAACCAGAATTATTCTGGTCTCAACAGCAGATAAAATTAAAAATGGAAACACATAGAGAACTAATGTTTGGAAACTTATTGGAACCAATTATATATAAGTCTTACAGAAAGGATGTTAAATATTGATTATTCAAAGTTGCTGGAAAAAGAAATTTCTATGCCCTGGGTTTACAATCAATCAGTAAATTGATCATCAGTTAATTTGAACATAAATAATAGATGCAAAGTGAGAATAAGATCAAGACAGTTGCACTGCAGTAATACAGATCCTATTATACAAACTTTTAGTAATCATTAAGAAATCTTAAGTACCTAGTTGCTTTGATTCCCTAAAAAGTATCAATGATTAAAATAGAAAAGGCTGCACATCCTCCCCTTTTTTGTAATCTTTCTTTGCTCCTTTTCAGAAGACAGCATGATTCTTTATGTATCAGCTGGAAAGGGTTCAGAAACTCAGTGTCTATCCATTACCAGATGGTAATAGGTACTGAATGCATTCGGGGGAGAGGGGAGGGAGAGTATGTACTAATGATGAGACAGAATTGAAAAACTGAACATAAAACTTCGATCCAACCAATTGAAAACAAATTTGTAAACTGAATGATATAGTAAGAAGCCTAAGTTTTCTGTCTGTGGTTCACCTATCTATTCAACCACCTACTCATCCATGCATATATTACCAGCCTACACCTGAGTGAATTTGAAGCAGTTCACTAGCTAGATGTTTCTGAAACTGCCTTGTTGAAAATTCATGACCATTGCTCTCTACTAGAGCACTGACCCTGACCAATACTTTTTAATCAAGTTCTAGAATAACAATGATAGTTTCATTTAATCCTTCTATGTTTTTCAGTAAATTATTTTTTCAAATACTATTAGGAGAGAAAAAGATAAAATATAATGGCAAATACTCCTTCCTCCCATACTATTAACATTTACTTTTGACTCCCACATCTCAGATTTTCTCTTTTTCAGCAGACAAAATACTGAATACTCTTTCTAGTTTGTCTTAAAGATGGTGCATTAAATAGTCTTGGAAGGGCAGGGTCTAGATGAAAACACGGAGTCATTAGCATTGTTACTTAAGTGGTTTGAGTCTTCAGACACATCCTTAATTTCTCATGCATGCATTTCCCAATATGCAGAATAAGATGAACATGCCTTACCTACCTTTAGCACATGCCCATCCTTGCTAGGGTCACTTGCCAAGATCAGTAAATTGTGTCACAACAAATAATGTTTAAAAGACATCCTAAATTTTAAACGTTAAATATAAAGTGTAAAATGTATTGGCTGAATTAAGAGAAGAGTTTTCCGGCATCAAGGATATTGGTACAAGCAGGACAGGCACAGAGAGGTTTGGGAGGAGCCTAGAAAGTAGACACACTAGAATCTTATTGAAGAAAGGGCTGATTCTGAGACCTCTCTGAGGCAGCCTTTTCTCCAGACGCTTCTTCCATATCACTGCAAGGTGGGCTGCTGCTAGCACCGCCTTTTATCTTGCTCCTTGGCCTAGTTTTACTGGGAAAACAGTCAAAATAGATTTGAGCTATGATGTGAATGTCACCCTGGGGAATGACTTTGGAACTAGCTTTGCCTGAAAGCAAATCACCCAGAGTATGGTGTCAATGCCAAATAATCTCTCCAAGCTACTGGGAGTGGGAGAGCAGAAGAAGAGATAGTTTCATAAGTAAGTCTAGTCATAGCCAAACACTGGAAACAGAAAATACATATACAAGGGTTTATTGGTAGTTAAGTCTCATCATAAGAGACTCCTCAGACATAAAATTTCCTTGAAATAAGCATTCCTAATACCTCCTCCCTTCCTGCAGCTTTTCAATCTTACACCCACAGTGCTATTGGGTTCTGTCTAAAAATACTGTAGCATATGTTTATGTAAAAATACTGCACCATGAAAATCATAAGAGAAGGCTCCCTTGTAAAGCACCATGGGATAGTGAAAAGAGCTGAGCTGAAAATGGGGAGATTTGGGTTTCTACTTTGGATTCTGCCTGTGATTAAGTCTGAAGATGTGACTAAGTCAAATGAGCTTTCTAAGCCTTGATTTCTTCATTTGTAAACAAGCAGTTTGGTGACATGTAACTAAAGGCCTTCTAGCTCCACTGTCACATGAGTCTGTATTAGGTGACTACGAAGGCTCTTTTGAGCGCTCTGACCCATAAGTCTTGCTTATAGTTTCTATTTTATAAATTTCTTTGTTAACATTAATTTTTGTACTTTATATTTATTTTTTAATATAATTTATTGTCAAATTGGCTAACATACAGTGTGTAAAGTGTGCTCTTGGTTTTTGGAATAGATACCCGTGGTTCACTGCTTACATACAACACCCAGTGCTCATCCCCACAAATGCTCTCAACACCCATCGTCACGTCATCTTTCTTAACATTCTTAAATTAAAAAGTCACTTATTGGGGGCATCCACAAATAACACTGGGGTAAAATGCATTAAGAATGAGTAAACATACTCATTTATATTTCTTGATATATTAGTTTAAGTTTTAAATTGAAGGAGTATTTTTTTATTACTTAAATGGAAGATAAAACTAGCTCATCAAGATACCACTAGCTATGAAAGGGCAGACAGAGGAATGCTACTGAGACAAAGAAGTAGCCTCAAGGAAAAAAAGTTTTCTTGAATTACAAATTTATTAAAACCCAGTGGTTCTCAAATGGAGGGATTTTTACCTCAAAGAACGTTTGGCAATGTCTGGAGATACTTGTGACGGTCACAACTGGTGGGGATTATTGGCATCTAGTGGCTAGAGGCCAGGGATGCTACTAACCATCCTCCAATGCACAAAGCCCCCTTCAACACGGAATTATCCAGCCTATACTGTCAATAGTGTCAATAGGTTGAGAAACCTGGATAAAACCCTCTCACTTCTACCGACCATATTACATTAAGCTTAAAATGCCCAAGTTGATATTCAAACCAGTAACCTCACCCAAAAATGTTTATTTTAGTTTTGCCTGGAGAGAAACCATCTCTCAGATGAAATTATTTATAAAAGAGTTAGGTAGAAATATTATTTTTGTGGATGCAGGCATTTACTCTTCTATTCTTAGTCAAAATTCAGCAAATTCAGCTATTTTGTGTTTCATATATTGCTATTTCATACCTTGATCTTTAAATATTCTTTTTTCATCTCTAGCCCAAAAAGTACCTAATATTAGTTATGATCATACTGAAAAATATGATAATCCAGAAAACTAGCCAGATTTCAAGGTAGTCCTGAACACCATCAAATCAGAAGGTTATTAAAGGAGAGCCACACTGTGGTTTCAAGTGTCCCATCTTCAGACTGGTTTTGTTCTCCATGTTAAAAGACTTCTGGGATGGATACCAGTCTTCCCTCTCTTTCAAATAAACACTGGTAACTGGCATTTACCAAGGAGAAATTAATGATTCAACTACGGAAAAGGAGTTACTAGAACCTCCTGAAATGACTACAGAGGATCATATTGACCTAAGATCAAATGTCTAATGTTACTCATTTCCACTTTCAACCCCATTGCTTTCTATTAATTACAGTGTGGGGGCTTGTATGCAAAGATGGTCACTATCCGCTCATTTTTTCCTATCCATGCATGTTGCTCTTCTATCAAATGGAATCAACTCCTTAAACCTCTTGAATCTAGGCAGGCCTGGGACTGCTTGGACTGATGCTCTGGTCAAGTTAGGGTCTAGCCTTTAAGAGGACTCATGGTTTCTTTCTCCCTCTTGGAACTCAGCCCCTGTGCTGTGAGGAAGCCCAAGCAGCTGCAGAGCCGAGTCTACATGAAGAAGAATCAAGACCTCCTGTCAACAGCCCAGACAGCTTCAGCCTACAGCCATCAACAGCTTGTTCGCCATGTGAGCGAGCCAGCTTTTAAGTGGATCCATCAGCCACACTGCGCCACTCACTGATACAACACAATGGAGGCAAACTGACCACACCAAATCCTGCCCAATTACAGTTCAAGAGAGAGTAATTGTTTTGTTTTTAATTTTTTTCCAGCTCTATTGTGGTATAATTGACAAAATCACATATATTTAAGGTGTACAATGTGACCTTTTGATATATGTACACATTTTGAAATGATTACCACCACTGAGGTAATTAACATATCCATCACCTCACCTAGTTTTCTGGCTTTATGTTTCCTTTTGTGAAATAAAATCCACCTTCCTAGAATGTGTTAAATTATATAATACAATATTCTTAACTATCGGCACCATACTGTACATTAGGTCTCCAGAACTTATTCATCCTGCATATCTAAAACTTGTACCTTTGACCAACATTTCCTTATTTTCCTCACCTCCCAACCCTTGGTAACCAGTATTCTAATCTCTGTTCCTATGAATTCAACGTTTGTTAGATGCCACATGTAAGGGAGCTAATACAATATGTCTTTTTGTATGTGTGGCTTATTCCACTTAACATAATGTATATATAAATTACATTTTCTTATCCATTCATTTATCAATGGACACTTAGGTTGCTTCCATATTGTGGCTACTGTGAATAATGCAGCAAAATATATGGGGGTAAAGGTATCTCTTCCAGATACTGATTTCATTTACTTTGCATAAATTCCCAGAAGTGAGACTGCTTTGTCATATGGTAGTCTATTTTTATTTTTTTTAGGAACCTTCCCAGTTTTCGGTAATAGCAGTATCAAGTTACACTCCCACTAATAGTGTACAAGGGTCCTCTTTCCTCCACATTCTTACCAAGACATTTGTTATCTTCTGTCTTTTTTTGTAATAGCCATTTTAATAGGTGTTAAGTGACATCTCACTATGGTTTTGATTTGCATTTCCCTTATGATTATTAATGTTGGGCACCTTTTCATATACCTGTTGGCCATGTGTATATTTTCTTTTGAGAAATGTGTATTCAGGTCCTTTGCCCATTTTAACATCAGGTTATTGTTTTCTTGCTACTGAGTTATTTGAGTCCCTTATATATTGTGGATATTAATCCCTTATCAGATATATTTGCAAATATTTTCTCATATTCCACTTGGTTTCATTTTAAAGTACTAAATTTTAGAGTAGGTTTTATGCATTAGTTGAGTACCAAAGCATACAACAAAGTCTAAATTTTAAAAAAGATCTCTATTGTTAATATCATATAAAGAAACATTTTATTTCTATGAATAGCAAATATCCTATGACTTATTATCTTCCTTAGAAACTAGACTCTTTAGGAGCTTTGAAATGGCCAAATATATAAACCATACCAATTTCATGATCTATGATAAATACATGGCTTTTGCTGTAAAGTACATGTAGTTTTTACCAGGATTCTAGGACCAAAATGTTCCATACTCAGCTGTGGGTCCTCTCTATGGTGGCATAGGGAAACCAAGGACATGACACTATGTGAGTTTGGAATCCTTTACATTTTTAGAGGCAATTGCTACCATCAGCCTGACTCACTCCTTTCAACAAAAGAATGAAACTAAATCCATGTCCTGTGGAAAGGCACAATTATAGAAAAATTGGTATGGGCTGTAATATGAAACCAGTTAATTTCTCTCTGTAGAAGGAGTCACAGTTGCTACTTTCTGCTGACTTTTTATTTCATGCTCACCAGCCCTAAGCTGTAAGCATTGAATTCGATGTCTTCAAACGTAAGCTAATACCATATATTTGAAGTTCAACTTAAGGAGCCTATGCTAGAGTGAAAGCAAAAAGAAATTTGGAAAGTGTTTCTTCTTCTTGCTTTGTAAGAATGCTCAGAACATTAATACTTTTTATAAATTCTAACTGGTTGTCCTGATGTCCTTTAAAGCAGGATTCAAACATATAAAGGTTTACTTTATCAGGAACCACAATCAAACAACTGCTACACATCTGACTGCTCTAATTTTTATCAAATGCAATAGCAAGTCTCAAGGCCAGAGGTCATAGACTTACTTATCTATATCTGAAACTCATGCACACTAAATGACAATATTTGGAGTAGACTTTTAATATAAACATGAAAATTACATTTATTTTCCAATTCATAACTTCTTGAATTTGAAGGCATAGGCAAAACGAGAAAGAAGGTAGCTTGTATCAGGATAATGGACCCTATTCACTTTCTAACAATGGCTAGAACCACTGATGTGTTGAGCAGCAAGTTTTTCTGTTGATTTCTTTGTGGCCTCTATGTGACCCGATAGTTATTTGAAGAGATGGAAACGTAAAAGTTTCCATTCCACCCAGGTGAAGGAAAGCATTCACAATGAATGTAACTAGACTTTTATTTCAGGGACAAGAACTTGATGCTTCATAAAGCTTTGTGAAGTGTGGTTACTATAAGAGTTGGAGTAGTCTGAAGGGAAACCTGCAACTTCTAAAGGCAACTGAGAGAGAGGTCAGCAGAATGGGTCACTGCAGTAGTTTGGACAAATGAAAATTTCTACTGAACCAATCAACTGAGAAAGGGGGAAATGAAACAACTCATTTGAATGTATCTCATCCCACATGAACTAACCTCACTTTACAGGGAGGGGCTTACCTATGCCTTCAATAGAGGAGTTCTGTGTACATCACTGGACTGTATTTAATTCATGAATGGGCAGCCACTCAATATCTAGTTTAGAAATAAAAATACTATACATTATAAGGAAGTATAATAAATACCATATGGATTCAGTAACTACAGAGCCTTTTCCCATAATAACATGCATGTGTGTATTTGCATATCTTTGTATATTTTGTGAGAGAGACAATTTCTCATTTTACACTGTTCTTGTACTAAGAACATTTAACGTGGAATCTACTGCTTTACCAATTTTTAAGTGTACAATACAGTATGATTAACTACAGGCCAATTGCTCTTTTAATCAGTTTTCTCACATCATTATAACCAGGAGAAAATGATGGTTTCATAAAGTCAAGAAAAACACCTCTTCTGTGGTTATTTTTTAAAATATATTTATTTAGTTTTTAATTTTTATCCAAGTTAGTTAGCATATAGTGCAGTCATGATTTCAGGTTAGATTTGATAGACATCCATCTGGGATGAGGCCATGAACACAAATGGTACCAACCAGATATGGGAGCATTGTGATGAGCACGAAGGAGTCCAGCAGCTCGCCTGGTGGGGAAAAAGTACTGCTGGAGCAATGTAAACGGGAACTCCAGGAGCATGGCTCTGACGGAGTTGAAGCCCTAGCTGTCTAGGAGCTGTGGGCCCCTGTTGGCTCAGAGAAGTGAGCCACTGTATCCTTGCCTATAAGACAGACATAAATAATGCTTACCTATGGGGTTTGTTCGGATGATTAAATGAGAAGGTGCCTGTGTGAAGAATATTAATAGATAAATATTTAGAGCTTCTCCTTCTTCTCTGCCCAAGCAAAAACAGTGTGTAAGTCATGACGGGCTAGGTTTTCTATGGTAATAAAGCACCTCCAACTTTCACACAGCCCCACTATGCTAAGTTCTCAGCAGACAAGGTCTCCATAGGTAAGTTTCTTTTTTTTTAATTTTTTAAAAATTATTTTTATGTCTTTATTTTATTTTGAGAGAGAGAGAGAGAGAGAGAGACAGATAGAGAACAGGGGAGGGTCAGAGAGAGAGGGAGACACAGAATCCAAAGACAGGCTCCAGGCTCTGAGCTAGCTGTCAGTATAGAGCCTGACACACGGCTTGAACCCACGAACCAGGAGATCATGACCTGAGCCGAAGTTGGAAGCTTAACCAAGTGAGCCACCCAGGTGCCCCTCCATAGGTAAGTTTCTAGGGAGCTCTCCTTCAGGTGTTAGCTCAGCATTTCAGTCCTTTTGATTTTATGGCACCTTGAGGTCAGCACGTGCTTCTGCAATACCTAGCAGAACAGAAGGCTAGAGAGTCAAGCCTGAGTGGTGATGTGAAGATGGAGGCAGAGATAGGAGGGATGTTATCTATAAGCCAAGGAATGCCAAAGATTGTTTAGAGACACCAGAAGCTGGAAGAGGCAAGGAAGGATACTCTTTAAAGCCATCAGCAGGAATATGCTGCTGACACACTAGTTTCAGACACACGCCTTTCAGAACTGTGAGAGACTTCTTGATGGCGCAAGCCACCCTGCCTGTGGTAGTTTGTTCCAGCAGCCCTAAGAGCCTAATAGAGATTTGAAGGCCAGTGTCTCTGGTAATCTCTCAATCTTTCTATCAAGATGGCTGTCACATCTTGGACATCAAGTCCATTTCCAAGAAAAAAAAACATGATACAGAAAGGATGTCACAAACGCCATTTGTACCTTGAATTAGCAAAGTTAAAGCTTTCCACTGAGTAACCTCCCTCTAGCAGTCTTCCTTTATTTCTTCCCTAGCTAGACTAGTAGCATGAGATACTCCTAGTTCAAACAAGCCCTGAGAAAGTGAAGGAAACAATCCTTAGGACCGACTTAGATCTATCAGGATTCATCGCTTGGTAACAGCACATTCGTGCCTCAAACAAAATCTCTGTTCTACTAAGCAGGAGAGAAGGGGAAAACAAACATTGGGTTGGAATCAAGTGCCTTTCAAATAAATGTTAACTGTTCTTACTATCCGAAAGTGGTGGAACTCAAGTACAGTATTAGGGAAGAATTTGAGAGTTAAATCCTTTAAGTGAGAACTTCTCAAATAGCCTATTAGAGTAAATTAGTGTGTCATTCAGAGTCCATAGGCTGTCACTCTGCCCCAGAAACTGGGGCTAGTTACTTCTAGTAGCAAGCATTTAATCTCCTTAGTCCGTTAAAATATGAGAGAGAGAGAGAGAGAGAGAGAGAGAGAGAGAAGCATTATGTGAACAGGGGTTAGGATCTCCTGGCCCCTTCATGCCTTCTGTGGTATATTTTCACACTCAGAGCCCCAGTGAATTATCCTTCCATCCTCCCTGTGCTTGAACATATGGTTTGCTTTGGTCTTTAAGAAATCCGTAAACATGATATATGGAGATGCTTGTTAAGTACTTGGGAATTAGGGCTTATATTCTTTGAATACTGCCACTACCATGTGTTGGAGACGTATAACTCAGCCAAGGTTCAGCACCAACCATCAGATATGTGAATAAGACCATCTCAGATCATCAGCTGCATTTGAATCAGCAAATGACTATAGCTTAGACATGGTTAGCACAAGAGCCACTCAGTGAAGCCCAGCTCAAACTGCAGAATTGTGACCAAGCAAATGGTTAATGCTTCGGGATTCTAAGTGAGTGTGATAGATAATGAGATGTAACTGATATATCCCACCAACCTTATCTCCTACCATTTTCACTTCCCTCACTCTACTTTGCTTAAGGTCTTCTTGCTATTTCTTGATCATGACAGGCTTATTTGTGCCTCAGGTCCTTGAACAGGGTATCACTTCTACCTGGGAAGCTCAAGTCCCTTCATGGTTCACATCCTCACTGCATTCAAGACTGATCAAATGCCACCCCTTCCTCACGGAGGCTCCCCTCACTACCGCATCTCATACATAACATACCAGCCCCCATATGTTCTTTTCCTATTTGCTTTTTCTACTTTATTTTTCTTGAGATCTTCGTTTGGATACATTTGATATATATCTCAGATTACCAGGTTATTTTCTGTCTCCTCCACTAAAACGTGAGCTCCAGGAGGACAGAGGCTGTAGCTGTCATGTTCACTGCTCTATTACCTTTGGTTAGAATAGTTCAGGCATATGGTGGACACCTCAGTAATGTGTTTTGAATAAATAAATGAATAAATAAAATGAAATCTATTAAATGTGGATTTGGGTAGGACCAGAGGGAATGAGAAGGTGATATTTAGAGCAAGGACTCAAAGCTTCCTTAATTGGAAATGCATTCCTAATAATTTTCATATAAGCGCTGTTTTTACCCTTTGACTTTTTTTTT
>NC_043705.1:81625774-81669833 GCF_006229205.1 Suricata suricatta | reverse complement strand
AGACACTTCTCCAAAGAGGACATCCAGATGGCCTACAGGCACATGAAACAATGCACAGCATCACTCATCATCAGGGAAACACAAAACCACACTGAGATACCACCTCACACCAGTCAGAGTGGCTAAAATGAACAAATCAAGAGTCTATAGATGCTGGCGAGGGTGTGGAGAGATGGGCACCCTCCTACACTGCTGGTGGGAATGTAAACTGGTGCAGGCGCTCTGGAAAACAGTGTGGAGGTTCCTCAAAAAACTATCCATAGAACTCCCCTATGACCTAGCAATAGCATTGTTGGGGATTTACCCAAGGGATACAGGAGTGCTGATGCATAGGAGCACATGTACCCCAATGTTCATAGCAGCACTGTCAACAATAGCCAAAACATGGAAAAAGCCTAAATGTCCATCACCTGATGAGTGGATCAAGAAGATGTGGTATATATATACCCTTTGACTTTTTAAATTGACACTGAATTTTAACCTCCTGCTCAGTGCAGAGCTTTTACAATACATCCATAATAGTTTTATTTCATTCTAATTAAATATTTAGCTACTTGTTTGCCATAATTTATTTAAAAAATTCTTGAAGAAAGGCTATTTTAAATGTTTTTTTCTTAATGTGGCTATAAATATTCTTCCTAATAAAATGCCTAATTATTATTATTTTACAACCCCTTGAATGTAAAATTTCCAGGTAATTGTGAAATTATGCTTGTATTGGAAAAGTATTATAATTCTCCATAGTCTTAATTCAAGTTTGTTCAACAAACATCTTAAATAAAAAAATATAATAATTCATTCCATACATGGTAATTACATTCCTTAAAATCCTAACTATCCTTCAAAAACATAAAATAAAATTCTCTGAGAACCCACTAGACATATCAAACCATCTGTGGGTTAAGTCCTTGAATGTTCTACATATACAATTTCATTGAAAACTGGTTTATCTTTAATGTGAACAACAGTCTAACAATTTTGTCACCTGAATCTTTAATCCCTCACAGACTATAAGCAGAAAATTATAAGAAAAAATAATTTGAGGGTCTTTTAGAAAAAGGCAGACTGGAAATTGCATTATGCTTTGTTCTATATCCTTTAAATTGTTCCTGACTGTGAAAACTCATCCTTTGTACATAAATGGCCAAAGTCATTGACAGTCACTTATATTGAACGAGACTACCTTCTGTTCACGATTTCTAATCTACTCGCTTTGATTCTTTTTTTATTTTGTGTTTGAGTATAGCCAACACACGCTGTTAGGTTAGTTTAAGATGTAGAGCATAGCAATGTAACATCTTATGCTCTGCTCACCACAAGACTAACTACTGTTTCTTACCATCCAACACAATCACTCAGTCATTAAAAAAGACGAGATCTTGCCATTTGCAACAACATGGATGGACCAAGGGGGTACAGGGCTCAGTGAAATAAGTTAGACTGAGGAAGACAAATAGCATATGGTTTCACTCATATGTGGAACCTAAAAAAAAAAAAAAAAAGGGACTAAATCAACAGCAGAATCTGCTTTGGCATATTACTGGCTCTATATCCCAATAACCATGTCTATTTGCCCTGGTACCTCTAACAGTTTTCTGGCTTAACTGTTAAATCTCTCTCCCTCTTTCCTTTCCTATCTCTCTCACAAACATCCGTATACTCACGTATACATGTACATGAGTGTAGACACATATGCGCGTGTGCATGCACACACACACGCGCGCACACACACACACACACACACACACACTATTGTGCTTCCCCTACACGGGCAGTAGGACTACAGATCAGAGGAAGCTCACCTCTGATGTTACTTTCACAGGACCTACTGCAGTCATAATACTTTTTCCTTTTATTTCCAGGGGGGGATGACAGATTTTAACAGGGAGAAATGTATGATTCCCACACACACATATTTGTGTACTTACCATGTATATCTTTACATATACACATAGATGCATATATGCTGCATCAATAAATATGAATTGGGTTTTTATTCTACAAGGTTTTTTTGGTGTCTAACTCTTACCATTGACCTGGTCTTCATTAGTCAGAGTCACCCAGTGGACAAACAAATCTGAATAACAACAACGCGAGCAGTAGTAGTGGTGTGCATGTGTGTGCTGAGGCAGGCACATGCACTGAGTGGTTTGGTCCATGAGACCTCCTCTGAAGACACGAAATACTATTTTCAAACTCGCCACCATGCTTTGCATGGGCATTGATGAATTTGTAGCTGGCATCCAGCATGACATACAAATACTAGAAAATGTACCAGGATGAAGAGCACGTGCCATGAGCTTAGCCCAATTATTGGTCTGTGAACCTGTACACAAATTGCAGCCTGTCATTCCATGTGTGTGAGATGGAAATCTCAGCTTGAGCAAATGAGAACTTTATGCTTTTGCAGTACAATTTGAGGAAGTGACAGAATTGTTACAAAACACATGCTTAATGGCAATGACTCTTAAATTCAACTGAAAAAGAAGGGAGAAGTTTCAGAAAGAGATAAGAAGAAACATTTGACATGTTATCAAGGTAGGAAGTAACATTTCTCTGCTAAAGTACAAGTCAGTGGAAGAATAAAGGAAGGTAATGAAATATGTAACCTCCTTTAGGTAGGATTCTAACATAAGCAGTTAAATATGAAGAAATTTTTGATTTTCAGAAATTTAGTGGCCTTAAACTGCATAAATTAAACATCTTTGTGACTTGTCATGATTTTTTTAAGTGAACAAAGGACTAAATGAAATACACTATGGAGCCTTCATTATAAGGTTGAATATTTCACCTAAAATCAGTTCAATCACCTTCACCCATGCACATACTCAGGTACTCCCTATATTACATCTATTCCGCCCCCCCCCACTTCATCACACACTCTTCTGCTTTCCTAATTGTTTTCCTTTTCTTCCCCTCTTTCACCTTCCTTCAAGGCTAAGTTGCTTTGCAAATTCATTTCCCTTCCCCTTCTGAATTTCCTCTCTTGTGTACAAATAATAATAGCTACTATTTACTGAACACTTATTAGTTGCTCAGTTTTGCTTACAATGACTTCCTCGATGTTCACAATAACACTACAAGGTAGACACTTTGTGTCTATTTTATGGATGAGGAAGTGAAGACCTAGAAGGATTAAATAATTTGCTTAAAATAATATAGTTACTAAGTTGCAGACCTGGGATTTGAACCCATCTCTGTCAAATTCCAAAGCTCTTGGTCTTTACCACTAGGCTTTAAAGACAATCCTCTTTAAAGTGGGGGAGGGGTGGAGAGAGACAGAGAATCCAAAGCAGGCTCCACAGAGAGCCCGACTCAGGGCTCGAACCCACGGACCACGAGATCCTGACCTGAGCCAAAGTCGGACGCTTAAATGACTGAGCCACCCAGGTGCCCCTGGAAAACTGCACATTTAAATCAAGTGCTCCTATCTGAATGATCTGCCACAGCTGAGACGCAGGAGTTTTCCTAGGGGGGCACTGGCAAGAACAGGAAGGGACGTGTTCCTCTTCCCTTTCGAGGCTTCCACCTCCTGCCAGTTACCCTCCTGGCAGAGCCTAACAGAGAGGTGGTAGACCTCATGTGACTGTAGAGTCTCGGTGCCAGAATCACAAACTAGGGTGTAAAAGGGTGCATTTGAAGCTGAGAGACAGTGGCTTACTAATTAGTACACCCTTGCAGCTTACAATCTTATAGAATGACTTATGCAAACGATTTACAAGGTATCACATTGTAACTGCCAAGACCTACAAAAAATGAGAAGGTATGAATCTCAGCCCACAAACTCTACTACATAGGAAATATCAAATACAGTCTCCTTAAACACATTTAAATCCCACCGTGAGTCCCACCACAGTCATGAAGGCAGCTCCTATTTCCCTGGGGTTTTGCAAACATCATTAGCTGTGCTGCAGCACCCAGGACATTTGCACTGGTTCCTCCTGAGAGGCTGGGGTCCCCCCTCTCCCTCTGAGACATGGGCATCATTTCTTCAAAGAACTTGGGCCATTACAAAAGACAGAAACCACCACTGACTTGAGGCAGCTTCTACTTTTTAGCTCTACAAAAACTCTTTGACGAATAAAAGTACTAAGGGGCTGTCTACTTACTTAGAAAATACTTGGGAAAAGCAAATAAAAATTAATATTTTAATACACTCTCGCATCACACAAATATAATGCCTATGGTTTCAGAACAATTAATTACTATCTAAAAATAGAGACGTGGCAAGTGTGCCTGTTTTGTAGCACGTCCCACTTTGTACCCACTGTGAGCTGTCCTGAGTATATGAGCCTCTGAGGCATAGGCCCTGAATCTAGAATATTCCTTCAGCTGTGCCATGAAAAAAGGGCATATGAGAAACTCCCTTCATGGTCTTAGCTCTATGATGTGATTTACCTACTTACTTGGGAATATTACTGAGAAAGGAGAAGCTCTTCTCTTTGGTTTTAATCATCATTACTATTTCCGAGGATGTATAAATCACTAGTTTCACTGGGGGCTACATTCTCACACCACAGTATTAGGGGTGCCCATGACAATATTTCTGATTCCCTGCCATTTTCCTCAAACCAATACAGAGGCAGCCTGAAACTCAACTTAATTTCCAGGGCTAGTTTCAAGGTCCTTGGAGATAATGAATGTGCTATTTGATTTATATAGTAAATGGTATTTGCCAGCATGACTTGTGCTCTTGAGAGCCTAGGAACCTTCTAGGGTTGCTGCTGGTGTTAGAGTGTTGCCTGGAGAGCCTTTCTTTAGGAAGTGTCTTGGGAAAGGGGCTCACGGTCTGAAAAACAGCTCCAGCAACACCTATGAATAGCAGGTGTGAGGGCTTCTAGCAGTGCCCTGAATAACGAGAAACCTCTTTTCCAGGAGCTCCCTGTGGCTTTGTATCTCTGACACTGTCATCTCAAGTGTTAAATGAGATGCTGAAGTGCTCATGCTTTGGGTTTAGTCTCTACTAGAGATGACATACTGTTGCACTCCAAGGGGAACTGGGAATAATAATAATAATAATAATAATAATAATAATAATAATAATAATATTGCTGCACCACCTCAGTTCTGGAAAATGGGACCATATAGCATTATCAGAAACAAAACCACAGTCCAAATGCTTCAGGCCTCTTTAAGTACATTGCAAACAAGGTCAAGATCATAATTCAAAGAAGTTGTCCTTTCTACCTCATTTTCATGTTTTGAAAATATTGCATTTTTTGAAATCATGAGTAATCCCAGTAAGAAAAAGGAAGAAACATAATCCATCGCTGGCCATTTTCTCAATCACTAGATCCTCAAACCCACAACACCTATTACGTACTTACTTCAAGAGATGCTCCAAAAAAATGGGTTCCCATAAAAAGAGATATACATGGAAATGATTTTCTTCAATTTACCCTGACACAACACAAAATGTAACCATTCAAAGTACTGACCTAGTGTCTCAGTATATGTGTGTAGTTCAAAAGAAAATTAATAATGCTGTAAGACTTTTCCAACAATTATGCACAAAGAAATTTTATTTGATCTTTTTGATAAGGAGCAAATGCATGGTGATCAGCAACCCCTGAATCCTCTCTTCATAACTTTTCTTTCTAATAGAACAGTGCCCCTTGTAAAACGGTTTTTTCCCTCTTACCATCCCTCAGAGGCACCCAAGAAAAACAGTAAATTAAAGTTTGTGCCCATGAATTACTATGATCTTTCCAACCTCTCTGAGCCAAAGAGATTTATGTGATGAAACCAATAGCTTTTTGCAACCTGTCTTACAGTGTGCATTGTCTGCACGATAAGATATGTCTTCCTTTCTTCCTGTATGTTAGCTATCCTCCAAAGGTCACAAAAGCTAAATCCAAATATAATGACATCCAGTAACATCTCTATTGCCAAGAGACTACTAGCTGACTCTAATGCAATGCAGGTGTTAATGCAGAGTAGCATTTCTTTTAGCATTTATTATGCTCTTGTGCATAGACTCACATCAGTTTATGTTTGCTCTGAAGAATAAGCTATTCTGAACTAAAAGAAAATGAAGGTGTTAATGAGGATGATGATGATCAGCGTCATCATCATAAAGCTGGGTTTGACTTTGCTGCTGTTTCAGCTTGGGTAAGAAATTTCAGGAAAAAAAATTACCCAATAGATGACTTCGTTTTAATCCTGAGAGCCAAGCCCTATGTGTAGATAAAAAATATTTATTCCCATGGAAGTGGATATTACCTTACATAAAACTCTAAATTGAATTCCCAATAGGGTTATTAGTCTAGGTGCTCATTAACCCGTAGGAGCAAATCCCTAGAACTGAAAGTCTGTTGTAGCCATCCCACTGGCACTGGGAATAACTTAAGAACATTGCTGGAGTTCTCTCCCAAAGCACTAAGAAAAAAAAGAGGGAGTGTCTTTCTTGATATTGTTATTTTCTCCCCATTCTGAAACCAGTAATTCCTTTTGTTCTCTGTGCAACCCAACCTCTCAAGAGAGACCAAGACTTCTTGACTGAGTTCTCACAAAGACTAAAATGAACTGTAATCACCGTTGTACAGTATATTATTTGAAATCCGATAATGGCATAATGCAAATGGAAAACCTTCTTTCTTTTCTTCATAAGACTATAGCCCAAATACAAATTAAAAACAACCCCTTTCCCTTTTCAATGGGGACTCTTTAGTGGTAAAATGCGAAGATTTTGGCCTTCTTTTGCTGCAGCAACTCCCACGCCTACCTAATTTCATGACACTGTACAGCTCTAGTAGTTGCACTCCCAGATAACACATTAAAGCATAGCTCTGGGTGAGAAATAATGTGACATCAAAGCCTCTCAAGAAAAACACATTCATTAGACATGAAAACAGCAAGAGAGGAAAGCGCAAGTTTGCCCTCGAAAGAAACGCAGAGTGTCAAGATTCCGAGGTTGCACTAAATCCTAAGAAGCCACAAAAGACCTTGTATATTTGATAATGCTGCTTTGCTGTGAAGAGTCTGAGTACTTATAAAATTATGTCACATTTAACCTGAATCACAGGGTACAGTCTTCACTGAACACTTGTGCTTAAGTTTCAACCCATCATGTCCCCTGAGGAGCAATGAAAATGGTGATATCTGCTAATGATGTGACTTTCAATCTTGCCAGGAAAGGAGATAATGTAACAAACCTTCCTTTATGGAGAAAAAAAGAGATTTAAATAATTCCAAGTTTCCAAAGGATTTATGAAATAAGGCACAGAGTAACATGAATGAATTCACTCTTTCCTTAACTTAATATAGAGGAGGCAGGTGGACTCGGAGCCAAGGATCCTAGTTTTCACTCCTATTTATATTTCTGGCTCATTAAAACATCCAAGAGCAACCAACTCATTGTGCCTGTCTTGGTTTTAAATTTATTAAATGCTAAAATGCATGATGTTGTGGTGGTTCCTAAGTCACTCAGCGCTTCCAACAGGCCCATGGAACTCTATTCTGACCCTCGCAAACCCCTATATGGTATGAAGCAAAGCCAAATATAAAACTTGTGTTTTAGCTGAGATAGAATTATGTTTCATAGTAGTTCTCCCTTCCTTGTACAGTTCTGTTACCACAGAGGAATTTGCATGAGCTTTGGAGGTGGGGTGTAGTAGTGGGCTTTAAGCTCAGAATAAACCTCTAAAACCCATGCACTCTGCTGATGATTTGATATTGTTGCATTAGGCAGAAGCAACTTGGGCCTGTAGCCTCCCACCAAAATTTCTCATTGTTTCTAGGCACATGTGCAGCTCAGCAGAAAAGGGCCCCAGCCCATTCTGCAGATCTTCTCCATCATCAAGGTTAGATGTGGGGACAGACTAATGTAAGCTCCAGTTTGTCCTTGTCAATTCCATTTGTCTCAGCTGATTCCATTATGTTTCATTATATCCAGCTTGTTCTTTCCCACTGCCTGTCCCAGAAACCTACATGAATTACAGCCTATGCCTGTTGCAGAAGCAAAAGCTTGACTTAGTTCTCTGGTCTAAATATTTGTGCTATTTACTAAAGTCACATGTTGAAATCCTAATCCTCAGGGCACCTGGGTGGCTTAGTCAGCTGAGTGTCCGACTCCTGATTTCTGCTCAGGTCATGATCTCATAATAGTGAGATAGAGCCCTGCATAAGGCTGTGTGCTGAGCATGGAGTCAGCTTGGGATTTTCTCTCTCCCTCTCTGTCTGCATGCCTGTCTCCCTCTCTCAAAATAAATTAAAAAACTAAAAAAAAAAAGGAGAGAAATAAAGAAATCCCCAAAGTTGATGTTATGAGGGCGTGAAGTCTTTGGGAGTTGATTAGGTCAGGAGGGCCCTCATTAGGTCAGTTAGTGCCGTTAGAGAAGAGGTCCACAGAGACTCCTCACCGTGAAAGGCACAGAGAAGGCAACATCTATGAACCAGGAAGATGGCCTTCACCAGAACACAACCATGTAGCTGCCTTGATCTTGGACTTCCCAGCCTCCAGAACTATGAGAAATAAATTTACGTTTTTGTAAGCTACCCAGTCTGTTGTATTTCATTATAGAAGTCCAAATAGACTAAGACACTTAAACTTTTCTCCCTTCCTATTCCCTAGTTACTGACTTCTCTGATCCTCCAACCATCTCTTCTAGACTTATTCTTTGGCTTGTCTCACAGTGTTATAACGCCTAACCTCTACCACAAATCCCTCATTTCAGGTCTTTCATTCAGTAACCAAACCCATCTCATAATTTTCTGAGTCAAGAACTTGGGCAGAGTTCAAGCGGGTGATTCTTCTGTCCACAAGTGTTGACTAGGTCACTAGATGGTATTCAACTGGTAGTTGGACTAGACTTGAGGCTCTAAAACAGTTTCAGCTACAGGAATGACACCTTGGTACTCACCCCCTCTACATCACCATGTAGTCTCTTCCACAGGATATCTGGACTTCTTACAAGAAGACTGAGAGGTCCAAGGGAGTAGGAAGCTGCCAGGCCTCATATAAGCTAACCAGAAGCTAGCATAATGTTACTTCCATTGCATTTCACTGGTTAGAGCTACCTCGGTGAAGGAACAAGAAACAGACCCAACATCTTGGTGGGAGGAATGCCAAAGAGTTTTCAGCCACCTTAAATCCACCACAAAACCAAACTGGACTTGCTTTGTGTTAAAGCAAGTTTGGTTAGAATTATGCCCTTTCTTCATATTTCCTCCTCACCCCTTTTGCTGTCTTTTTCTACAGTTATTTTCTTATCTATTCATTTATTTTGTGTCATCCATCTACTTCCCAAAGAAAAGCTCTTTGAGAACAGGATTGGTTTCTCTCCCCTAACTATCTGCTATCTCCAAATGTCCTCAAGTCTTTGGCCTCTGAGAAGTTCACAGACACAAGAAAACTGTCTATATGAGGCCTGAGGATCAAACGTGGTCAAGTTCTAGTGGCTGAATAACTGAAGACAAATTGTAATGATTGACATAGCGAACATCCTATCATTGGTCACTAACAGAGGCAATCAACGGCACCCTCTCACATGTAAGTCTAAAGTTCCTTTTATAGCAACCGTGAGTGTGGAAATTGTTCTCTTACTCTCCTTAAATGCTGTATGCAATTTAAAAAAAAGCTTTAATAATTTTAAGTTAATCTTCACCATGGACCAGAGTTTAAAACCAATGGGTAAGAAACTTCTTTAAAAAAAACTTTTGATTCTGAAATCCTTTAAAACTTACAAAGAAGTTGGAAAAATAGTACAAAGAGTTCCTGTGAACCCTTCACAAGCTTCCTCAAATAACAGACATCTTACATAGCTATAGTAAAACAATCAAAATTATAAAATTGTTTCTGACATAATTCTATTCACTAGAGACTTAACTCATATTTTACAAGTTTTTACATATTCCTTGTTTATTTTTATGCTAGAGCTAGTGAAATGTCATCACATGTATCAATTCATACAACTACAATCATAATCAGGATGCAAGACTATTTCACAATGCCCCTCCAAATTTCCACATGCCACCCTTTATTGTCACATACTCCACCACCTCTATCAGAGGCAATACAATATACAGTGATGCAGCAGGAAAAGGTTAATATCCAGGCACAGGTTCCATTTAGAACCTGGAAGAATAAAAAAAAACACCACAGACATTAATACATAACAATGGGGTACCTCTATAGGGTGAAACTTCTGAGGTCCCCCCCATCCTGACAGGAGAACAAATTGTTTAATTAGACCCTAAGTCTGCTTTTTGGGAATGTCACAGGTTGACTTCTACAGGAAACAGACCGTTACAGAGATTAGCACCAGGAGGTTACTAGAAAATGTTCTTGGGAATAACACCTAAGGAGAGAGGCCAAGGAGCAGAATGAGAAGACAGGTAGATCTCCATTCTACAGTCTCCCTGGAAGCTTCAGCCATCCCACAGAGGTCCTAAAGGTGGGTTGTTCCTTCAGCACCGTCCTGAGATAGGCTGACAGAACTGGTCTGTTACTCTCACGATGAATGTTCAGTAAATCTGGAAAGGTGCCATGTCTTTGGGCACGGCAGCAGAGGGCTGTTGGCCATCAGCACTCCCAAAATTAGGCGTAATAAGGTCTATAATCTGGAATGGAGGTCCAAATGGATCCTAGAATCCCTCCTCCCACAACACCCCAAAAGAAGAACTGTCTTTGGATCCTGGGTTGCTTGACCATGAAAGCTATGAAAGAAAACCTTATAGAGTATACAGTGTACAGTACACTATCCAGATATTCTGGGCATCTAGCCAGATGGGGTAACTCTTATAAAGAGGAAGGTGATTTATATGTAAGAATAAGAGTGTGAAGGTGTAGTTGGAGACCAAAAGGATAGACTTTGCCAGAGACAGGTAGCTCACCAGTAGAACTGCATGTCCCCAAGAGAGGAATGCAGAATTTCTGTGAACTGGCTTTCCAGGCACAGATTTCACTTCCTGTATCCCCTGGTACCAGCAGTTAACGTGGCCCGGTGTCTATTTCTGTCCACTGGAATAAAAGCAAAAGTGATGTACACTATATGCAACCCTGAGCTTTCCAAACTTCCCAGCAGTGCTTGTCCAAACTTCCTCCTCTTCTGTCTGGGTGCAATGAATTCCATAGGCAGTTTTGGAAGCCATGTGTGGAAGGTGACAGAACCTCACTCAGCCTGAGTTCCAGGTAACAGTGCGAAGGAGAGCCTTTCTCCATCCTCTCTGCCTTCCAAGTATTGTTTTGTGAAATCCCTTACACTGTGCTGGTGTTTTTGTCATGGTAGCTAGCTCTACATGGTCTAATACAACACGTTTGTACACACACACACACAAATAGTCGAAAACTTAAGTTTTAAAAGACACTATTTACAGTACTCATGGTGTCATAAAGTTTTTAGGCAGAAATCTAACAAAATTTGCAGGATCTTAATAGGGGATATTATTAAAGTTTACTGAAAGACAAAGAAAAGTGAGATACAGGAACATAGAAGAGAGAATGGTTATTATGTCCACATAGATGAAAACATAGCAATGTTAAGATGTCACTTTTCTTAAAATTATACTGTCCCATCAGTTGTCAACAAGGTATTTCATGGAAGTTAACAAGCTTAGTTTAAATGTATATAGAAAAATGGCCTAAAATACCTAAGACACTTCTGAATAGGAACAAGATCAAAGAACTCTCCCTTCTAGATAAAATTATTTTTTAATTATAGGATTATGATAGCATGGCATTAATGCAGAGACAGATAAAGAGCAAAGCCCCAGGAATACAGAACCCTGAAGCAGACTCATGCATATACTGAAATTTCACCTATGATGGATGAAGGTGAAAGAATAGAATATTTAGCAGTCATCTAAAATTAGATTAGACTTGAAGGGGAAAAACAAAGCTTAAAAACTTTTAGAAGAAATATCTTTATAAACTAAGGATGGAAACAAATTATTAAACAAAGTATATGAGTCATAAAATAAGTGACTGAGTACATGAAAATTATCAACTTATGGTTATCAAAATATACCACAGAGAAAGTAAAAGCAGAAGCTTATTATTAAAAATAATAAGAGATAGACAGTCTGATAAGTGGTCAAAGCATATGAATGAATTTAGATCAACAGGAATGTACATACACTACTGGTAGAAGTAGTAACTAATAAAAATAATAGAGGGGAGCCTGAGGGTCTCAGTTGGTTAAGCATCTGACTCTTGATCTTGGCTCAGGTCATGATCTCATGGTTCATGTGTTCAAGCCTCACGTCAGGCTCTGTACTGACAATGCTGGGTCTGCTTTAGATTCTTTCTCTCTTCCTTTCTTTCTACCTCTACCTTGCTCATGCTCTCTAAATAAATAAATAAATAAATAAATAAATAAATAATAAATAAATAAATAAAAACTTTGAAATCATCATCATCATAATACAGAAAATACTTTGGTATTGTCTTAGTGTAATTTTGTCTTTATGCACATGAAAACTAGGACAGTTATGCATAACATTCAATCTCTAGTAGTTAAGTGTTTCCAATAGCAGAAAAATGGAAAAAATGACATGTGGACTGATGTCATGGTCATGCTACTCAGCAGCAACAACAAATGTGCTACAGGTCTCAAAACGAGTATCTCAGACACAAAGGTGGAGCTAAAAAAAAAAAAAAAGTAAGATTTAGAAGAGTCCATATATAGTATATAACTTACAAAATTTTTAAAGCACAATATTCTTTAGATATGCATTTAAAGGTATTATAACAAGAACCCAAAGTGAGATGATGCTAACCATGAATGCCAGAAGAGCAGTTAGCCCCTAAGGCATTTGTGGGAACATGGAGAAGAGACACCTTGGCTCATTGTGGGAGGTTCAGGGCGAAAACTGAAGACCGTTAACAGTTGAGGTGGGTTTTGAAGAAGACATACAAGTGAAAGGTGGAGGGAGAAGGAAGGAAAGAAGTAGAAGAAACAACAAGAAGGCGAGAGAGATCAGGGAGAAGTGGAGACAGGGCAGAGAATGACATCAGGCTGTGGTGAGTAGTGTGCTGGTAAATATTTCACAGCAGGTCCTAGGGGAAAGCCACATGCCCCCCCCCCCACACATATGTGCACAGCTACGTACGTATGTAAGTTTTCTGTAGTCTCTAGGGGGAAATGTGCACACATAC
The DNA here is from genome assembly GCF_006229205.1 of Suricata suricatta. NCBI lineage: Eukaryota > Metazoa > Chordata > Mammalia > Carnivora > Herpestidae > Suricata > Suricata suricatta. The sequence continues at coordinate 81,656,737 of NC_043705.1, read as the reverse complement.
ACACCATATGTATACACATATAATATGTACATACATATGTTAAGTTTATTGTGATCTCTAGGAGGAAAAGGTGCAAACACATACACATACTCCATATGTATATATAGACATATCATATATACATATGAAGTTTATTGTGGTCTCAGGCAGAAATGTGTGCATACACACCATATGTATATATAGACATATGTACATACATAAACATGTAAGTTTATTGTGGTCTCTAGGGGGGAATGTGCACACACACCTACCATATATGTATATACAGATATATAGGCATACATACATATGTAAGTTCACTGTAAATTTTATTGATACGAACCATGTGTAGTCCACAATTTGCAAATAATAATAAAATAAGAAATACTCTTTATTATAGATTCTATATAGCCAACTGATTCTCAAAAACTGTTTCACTGATTTTTGCTGAAAACCCTTGGCCAACCTGTAATTAACAAGTTAACCATGATCTGACTTTGGAGTCACATCCCAATCTAGTAGCTTTACCCAATAAATTTATTGAGATTAAATTTAATGTGTGACCTACTTTTCCAACTCTCTCTTACCCTTCTACAAATTTGACTCCTTAAACCAAAACCTCTTCTGGTTTTAGTACTACCATATGTCAGAACCACAGTCTTTCATCGGCAATGGAAACAAGTTCTTTGCTGAACTGGCGAACAGTGTTCAATACTGAAAGAATATTTCCTCAACTTGAACGCTATCCGCTATGTAAAGCGGCTATTTTTAAATTTAATCTGAATTATTAACACGTTCTCAGGCACTTTCTTAAGTCCAGACAGTCAACAAAACAGAAAGTCAATCCCTGATTTGTAGCATTTGCCAATCGCCAAAGTAACCTATTCATGTTGGCTGACTGCAGGCTGCCAGCATCAAGTCAATGAATATGAATTTGGGGTGAGATGGGCAGTGTTTCTACCACACAGATACATTAGACATAACCTCAAGAGTAAAGAAAAAAAAGTGGTTAAATAAGTAAAAAGTTATGCATTTTCAGTATTTTAGTTCTAAACTACTTAGTTTTTAATTAGGTGTTAACTATTTTTAAATAGCAGGTTTATATAATTTATTTTGAAATAATGGCTGTGTTTAACAACCAGCTTCCAAACTTCCTGCAAATTTGGCAATCGTCCCTTGTAAACTGGAATTAGCCCTCTCCTACCCACAATGCAGAGGATGGGCTGAGTGAGTCAATGGACCAGAGGCAGGAGAAGCCACAAATTTGCTGGTATCTGCCTGGGAAACAGCTGCACTGCAGTGTCCCTGCATTGGGATACAGCCACATGCATGGAATCTGGCTAATGGAATATGAGTAGAAGTGACTGCATCTCTTCCAGGCCTGGTTGATGACACTCTCTCACCCACTTCTCCCCCAGATGAGCCCTTAGATGAGGGCATCTGCCAGCTGAACGGAGAAGACTCAGCAGTCTCAGAAGACAGAGGTACAAGAAGCAAGAAACCTGGCTCCTTAAAGTTGTGGAGAGCAGAATCCTCGCCCACTTGACCCCTCTACCCCACTCACCCATTCACATGCTGACCAGAACAGGCCTGCGACGAGCAAGAGAAGCATTTTACTTTGTTAAATTATGGAGATTTCAGGGCCTCTCTGTCCTAACAATGAGTGTTATGTTGTTGTTTACCTCAGCAAATATAAAATCAATGCAGGGTTTTCCTTTGCTCTGTTTTGCAGTGAAGTCTTAGCTGTGGTCTGTGTCTACCTTCATTGCTTTCCTAGCTTATCTTCAAGCCCAGGCTCCAATTTGAAACTATTGAAAATCTTCAGGCCCAGGCTCCAATTTGGGATTATTGAAATTCTGGGCCAAAGAAATGGATCTCTCTGGATAGCCCCCCCCCCCCCCCGAGTGCAAATTATATTGAGAAACAAAACCCATTTGCACTTTGAAAACTTTTTAGTTGTCAGGAGAAAGAGCTACCAAGCCTGAGGATATGAACTTCCTTAAGGCCTTCAGAGAGAGGTAGGTGGAAAATCTTAGATGCCCCAACAAGGAAAGTTTGTCCTTCAACAATAGCAAATCCAGCTTTTATCCTTCAACAGTGATGTGAAATGAAGTAGCAAATAAGACCAGGATAAAACCATTAATTTTTAGAAAATCAGACCTCCACAATAAAACATCGACCAGGTGCCCAGGGGAGAGAGCCATCTCTGCAGGACAGCGGTGGGCACTGGACCAAGTTCAAATACGTCTCTTTCCTCCCTCAGCACTGCAAGTGGACGGTGCTCAACCATCTGACCTTTGAGTTATGTGTGCAACATTATTTCTCTCTGCTTGGGGTATCCTTATTTCTTCTTTTGCTTTTTCTCTTTCTTTGGGAATGCTTCCACATAACTTTAACAATATTATCTTTCACAGTCTGGGGTTTCTCTTCCTTTTTTTATCTTTTAGTGGGATCCTTTCAAATGCTTCCTGGCTTGAGTTCTTTCTCTGCTTGCTGACCCTCTGCTGCAGAGAATGATAGGCACATCTCTCCTGAGCCTCACCTTGTTAGAGATCTCCAAACAGAAACACACAGATGTGTCACTCTTTTATCTTCACCTATGGTGTCAGACCCTCTAGTCTCAAAACTTTTCCTGTGTTCCTTTTTTTGAGAGAGAATAAGAGGTAGGGTTTTTTAAAGTAATCTGAAAGTGAAATTAGCTCCAAGCTGATTTTATGATATATTCAGATCCAAATTAACCGAGAGATATGAAATATTTAAAGTGCTTCTTTCAAAAGATAAGGCTTTTTTAATAGATGCATCAAATGCTAAATAAATGCCCTGCCTTAAATGAATTGCTCGACAAAAATTGCAATAATGCTATCTAATCAAGTCCAGCAGAGTGTCTTCTCAAAACCTGCTACTGGGTTTCCTATTTTCAACATTTTTCCATCATCAGTGCTGTACATCTCTGTTTTTTCATCTGTATTATTTAGGTATAATAAAAATTAAAAACACATTTTCCAATATCATAGAAGAATAAAATAAAGAAATGCTAATATATAACACCCAGCTGCTATTATTTTTGGACCCTATCTTCTATGGAATTTAAGGAAGAGGAACTATGAAAATCATCTATTGTTTATGCTACCCATTATCTATTCATCACTTTTCTGGTAATTGCACCTGGATTCCCCTTTGAGCAATCCCCCGCCCCTTCCCCCCCCCCCCCCCCCCGTAAGCTCCCATATTTGGGAAAGACTTGGTTGCAGACTCAGGAATGAAGTAAGTGACCTAGGTCATATTCGATCTGTGTATTTCTGAGTGACTGGTACAGAGAAGGGCAAGTAACTTAATCAGAGATGGTGAGAACTAAGGTGACTATTTTCTGGAACTTGTACTGGCTTCTAGAAAGCTATTTCTTTTCCTTCAGTCTGTCACTCAGGCACCCTAGGATCATCATCTACTATACGCCCTATGTGAATGCACTATATTCTTGTCTTAGCCTCTACTTCCAGCAGCATGGGGGAGGGCGTCAAGTTAACACACTCAACCATCGTCCATCTTCCTCAAAACATACAAAATTCGCTTTTGAAAGCTAATTCAAACCAATTAATCCCTCACTGAAAACATTCCAGTGGCTTTTTGTGATGGTTTATAGGAATCCAGAAAGTGTGACCATGCCAACTTCTGACTTTATCTTCTTCCAAATTCCACTTACAGTTCTAGTCACACTAGCATTCTGTTTACCCTTAGAATATGTCATGCTCATTTGTGTCTCAGGGCATTTGCACCTGATTTTTATTAGGCTTTGAGCAATCTTTAAGCAATATCTTCATGGCTGTTTCCTCATTTAGGCCTAAACATCACCTTCCAAACTGTTCTTTCCCTACCACCTGTCTAAAGGGTTCACCCTATCACCAATTCTCTATCAGAATTCTTAATGACATTTGTAAATACCTAACTTTGTTTTACTTAGGTCCTCTCTTTCCCTCTGAACTACCAGCTGAGAATAAAGTGGAGAACTTTTATAGCCAGTGCTTATGGAGTGAAGGGATAACCTGGAGGAAAATCGAACCAATAGGAAAGCAGAGAACTGACTCTAACAAGAGACCAAATCCTGATGACGTTGTTTGATTTTTGGCTTAAACAGCATCTAAAACCATCTTAGCCCTGCTTTTCTCAATTAAATTATATATTTTAATGTTTCTTAATTCCATCTGAATTGAGTTTTCTGTCACTTGAGTTTAACAGATATTGTGAACTCCAGCTTAATAAAGAAAAATTAGTGGGAACACCATTTAAAGGCCAAAAAAAAAAAAAAACCCACAAGACGCTTCTTAAACAAACTGTTTTAAGTGTCTTTAAGGAAACATACTGGAGCAAGGAATAGCAAGGTTAGTAAAGCTTGACAACGTTTAAGTCAAGGTCAAACAGAAGCTCTATTTAGTGTTTTCACATAAACTACAAAATATATGTGCCCTTCTGTGGAAGTTCTTTAAAAGAATGTCTCACCTACTTGATGTGACTGAACTGGCAACTGATCTGATGGCTGAGGGAGGATCAAAATGACCTCAGGTTTCTTTTGACTGTGTGAGATATAGATATAGAAAGACAGATAGATAGATAATAAATAGAAAGATAGATGATAGATAAATAGAAAGACAGATGACAGAGACAGAGAGAGATACCTTTAAGACATGGAAAATGGTTGTTCTAGTTGTGAAAGCTGTCCATGAAAAAAGTGGGTATTTTTAAAAACAACACAATGTAATTAACAAGAGGCATTACACTAAGCAAGAACACATGTTTAGAGCATGAAGTTAAAGTAAGAAGCAGCGTTCTCTTCTTAGGGAGGGCAAACGAGCGCCATGTGGCTGTGACTAGTCAGAATGCCCACAGGGCAGGGATGCCAGGCCTCCGTAACACTTTGGTGTGTTTTCAGAGTCCTAGTCTGTCCTAAATGAGCTCAACATTCCTAACATTTGAGATATGGAACCAAATGTCATTTAAAGAATGTGCACCCATGCCCATTTAAACCTACCTAATAATCACTACAATAATAATCATAATAACAACAACAACTAGACATTTTGGAGCAGTCTCTATATATCAGATACTGTTCTAAATACTGAACATGTAGTATCTCTTTTAATCCATGAATTCAGTGAAGTAGGTACTATTAATTACTTCATTTTATAAATAGAGTTACTTAAGCAGAGAGGGCATTTATTCTTTTGATGGACAAAATGTCAAAGTCTTAAGAGACAATAACCAAGATAATGTAATAAGTACAAAGCCAACTGAGGAATTTAAGAGCCAGCAAATTTGGTCCTTACCCAAAGTTAGATCTGATCAGATCATCTGATCAGCTATTGTGAATATTTTCTTGGAGTTTAATATTATGAGAAAATGAGATAAAATCTGAAACTCTAATTTTTCATGCCACTAGAATGGGGTAATTTATATTCAGCATAAGGCAAAAACTCTCAATGTCAGAGAAGAGGCTGATGGCGCTGAGCTACTTAAGGAGATCAAATGGCAAAGAATTCAATAAGGCCAGATTGTGTATGACAGAGGAAATGATAATGTGCCAGTTTGGAAATAAAAATAGGGAAGTCCAAAGAACTTAATGCATGCAAAGATTTTTTTTCCCCTGTGAAAGAAGTCAGTTTGAAAAGCTTCAGGGAAAATAAAAGTTCTGTGTTGAGATGAGGTTTCAGATGCATGAAGAGCTTAAAACACTTTCAACTTGACATGTCTTGGGTTGAAGGTCTAGTAGTTTCATTATGAACTGTAGATGACATAACTAAAAGCATGACTTTTACCATAAGCCAACAGAGACCTAAAATGGTAAGGAAAAGGTCTGACTGCCAACGTGAGTGCCATGCTTGCTACCTTCCTCTATTTTAAAGGGGAAACCCCTCTCCTACCAACTCTTTTACACTTCCTCAGGTACCTGACCTCTATTTTAACAACTGAATCACTCTTCAGGGATGAACCTATACTCAGGAATCAAATCATAGGTGAGCATATTGGAGAAGCGGATCCTTGAGCATTCGCCCATAATTCAACCCCGGGTTGTATGCCGGTGAGGCTCTGGCCAGACCCCAGGGCAGCTCACCCCATCCACTTCTCCCAGCTCACTGCCTATGTGGTCTTATACACTCCCCGGAGCACAACAAGGGGTAATGGTTTTGACTATGAAAAACTTAATTTCCGAAGGACATTTTCAAAATAAAACAGTAAATAACTGTCTTTCTACTGGTCGGTTGCAGCACTGCTCAGGAAAAAAGTGTGAGGCCTCTTGAGATATTTCCTTACTTCTGTTACTGTGATTCCAAACAGTCTGAATCCCTAGAACACCTCTTCACTGAGTCATCCCTCACAGTCCTAAGGATCTGGGAACACAGGTAGGATTCTTTCCTTCTAGAACGTAGACAGAAATGAGCATAGAGGTCTGCAGAAACTAGCAGATCTTAAAATGCCTTGGCTGAAAAAAACGGATAACCTAAAGCAGAGACTGTTAGAATTTTGAACTTCCCGGTGCCCAGCTTGGGATCCCAGGAACATAAGACCAACCATTTTCACAACTGCTTTTTAATTCCTCTTTTCCTATACTTCCAGTTTACTGTGATGAACAGTAATAACCATCTATGAAATACCATCTAACAAGTACAGTCAATCCATTTGAAATAGTGTGATAGGATTGCAATCTGCCTGCCTCCTTTTCTTGCTGGCTTCTGCTAACACACCTGGTAAAACTCAGAAGGTGCAGCTGGAGTCCCTCTTTGAGTCTTTTTAAAACATCAGTTGGAAGCTGAAACTCAAAGCAACATGACCCCTGTGCAACCTGAAACCTAAAATTTTCCCAAGGCTCTTCTGTGAATTAAATGGCCAAGTTTCAAAAACACGCACATGGCATTTGTATGAGGTTCAGGGTAGCCGGTCAGAAAAAGGAACTGAACAAAAGAAGGGCAAACTTAAACTCAGTAAAAGAGCAGGCATTCTGACAACACAAGCAGGCAGACAATGGCACAGAGGCCATGCAGAGCGTCCCAGGCCTGGGACGGAGCAGGGGCCCCTGAGAGTTTGGCAATAGTGTAACTAATTAGAGAGGCCAGGACAGCAAGGTCAAAGCATGATCTGGTCCCCTGGACATGACCAGGACGTTTGCATAGATGCCATCTTTTCGAAGGACACTTGAAACTTTCTGGGTCAATGGAAAAGCCAATCTCTTTCAACAGTTCAGTGGTGCTTCTGGGGATGACTCATGTGACTCTTTCTCTTGAAATGTGCCCTGGGAGTAGAATAGAAACCCTGCCTCACCATCCGTTCCTTTCAATTAGCAAAACAGCAGCCTAGACAACTTCTGTCAGGCTCTGTAACGTTCAAACCATTATTTTTTTTCTCCTTAAGCATCTGTTATGTATTCAGGTCCGCACAAGTTGCTGTCACTAAAAATATGGAAGTGTATCACACTATTCCGTAATTTACAATCTCTTTTTGGACACAAGATTTGCAAACCTGAAACAGTGCTGTAACAGTTACAGTGTTGTCCTGACAGCCAGTGTATTCTAAAGTATATTGTATGTTGAGCAGAGTTAGTCCCAGACCTGCTCTCAGAATATAAAATCCTAGAATGTAAGCCCCAGTGGTCTGTATCCCCTACAGCACCTAGCACCGAAGCTGTGCACAGCAGGTTCACAATGAATAATGGATGGTTTATAGGATTAATCAGTGGGGAAACAAATGCATGTGTTTCTTCATGGTTTGGGTCCCCTGGTCGCACTAGAGATGGAGATAGGTGGAAAATGCCACTAGCTTATACACAGAACTTCATCCTGGGTTGCAAAAAGAAGTTTAACTTCTGGTTTGAAGTTTTGAAACCTGCAGGATGGCCTCCCCTTAGGACTGGGTGGTGCCTGGCAAGCAAGAATTCCAGTAGAGAGTTCCCTGACTGTTCCCAGCTCACCTTGACCAGCATTTGCCCACAACGCATTCTCCTACCAGGTGCATCTGGCAATGGGACAGACACTGAAGTCTCTTCTAACACAGACAGTGTGTTAGATAGCACCACGCATGTGGGCACATGCACACGCCCATGACGCAAAAGTAGTACAAGAAAAATGCAGGAAAGAGAATCAGCTCAGAAACACTTCATTTTTCCTTTGGCAGAATGGGGGCTAAGAATGGAGAGAATGTACAATCCCTGTCTCAGAATGATCAAAAGAAAGTTGGTTGGCCTCCTATTTAGTACACATATTGGTCAGCTGGAGGAAAGAAACTTCCCATTCTCTGGACTTTATTATAAAGGGAAATATGAACTAAAACTTTATCTTCAGATTTTGTCAATTCTAGCTGTATTTTACAGACTGTTTTTGCTAGTCTTATCCAAAGAAAATAATGGGGCTCAATCATTTGTTCATCTAACCATTATTTAAGAACTACCCTCTGTGTGCCAGCTACTAATTCTAGAAGCTGGGGATATAGTGTTGAACAAGAAAAAAGACCCCTGTCCTCAAGGAGATTATAACTACAGAAACCATATACCTAGTGATTAAGTAGTAATAACTAGTATTTCATTATAAATTATGGTGCCCTGGGGAGCCTGGGAGGCTCAGTTGGTTGTGCATCGGACTCTTGATTTTGGCTCCCGTCATGAACCCATGGTCATGGGATTGAGCCCAGAGTCTGGCTCCATGCTTAGCCTGGGATTCTCTCTCTCTCTCCCTGCCTTCCCTCACTTGCACATGTTCTCTCTCAAAATAAACATTTATAAAAATAATAAAATGCTTAAAAAATAAAATAACTTCTGATTTATCATTATAATTAGTGATCATAACTAGTCATTTCAGAGTAAAGATGCCTTCTCGGAAGGAAGTAAAACAAGACGGGATGATACTGGAGGGGTGTTTCTGACCTGTTGCCCAATGAAAGCCTGAATGCGGAGGTAACACCTATGCTCAGAGCTAAGGAAAGGGAGAACATTCCTGGCAAAGAAAGAGCGAACCCAAAGGCTGTCACGTTTCTTTATTTACTCATGAGCATAATTAGCCTGATCTCTGACCCAGACAGTCTTCCCTGGCAGTAAAAGCTACGTGTCAGTTACCTTTCAGCTGGTCAGCTGCCCAAGAGCTGAGGACAGACGCCTAGCAGCAAGACTGTTTCTCAGCTTCCAAAGAAGGAAGAACACGGGAGAAGACTCACAACTGGCCAGGCCATGCCTCCCACCTCTCCTTGTAGCAACGGCCCCTGTGGTCTGGGGGTAATAGACAGTATCTGCGAGTGTCTGGGAGGCAAAGCCTGCCTGGCAACGGAGCATTATGTGCATTTACTGTTCATAAAGCACAGCCCACCATCGGCCCACAACTTGGCCTGGTCCAAGGCTGACTCAAGGCTGGGCCCTCATGTGCCAGGCTGAAATGATCTACTTTCCCAATTTTCTTCCTCCATGACATCATAACCTCCCAAACTATGTGATGGAAGGAAGAAGGCAAGCTGGCAACTTACTCCTAGGGTTTGAGCTCCGAGTCCTGACAAGTTTCTGATCCTTTCTTAGATGTGTGAGCTCTTACTTCATAATCTGCAACATCATGGTTAAAAACAAAAAGCTGTGGAGTCAGGATCCTGGGATCCAAATCCAGGCTCCACCTGTGCTGGCTCCCTGGTGACTTGGAACAGGTTGCTCTGTGTCTCTAGGTTTCGGTTTCCTCCTCTGTAGGACAGTGGTTATGTTATGTCGTGCAGCAGCTGTGAGAATTAAGAGACGGTCCAAGGAGAGCCAGAACGCACCATACCTGCAAGCGGCACGCACTAGATCAAAGCCGCATCAAGGCTAATCCCTGCAGGCTCGCCACTCAGCGTCCATTTGTAAACATCAAGAACACCTGGCTTTTCTGGACGCTTTGGCACCTGTTACAACCTCCAAAATGCTAGATGAGAGGACGTGGCGGGGGGGCGGGGGGTAATTTTCCCCTTGCATGCTTTTTAGCCGTGATCCCAGAATACGCTAACAGGGCTCAAGGACGGAAAGTACATTTATTTCAAATAAATATTAAAACAATCACAAGAATTAAAAGAAAAGCTGTTTTGCAGATGTCTGGCCATTCATAGTCACCATGCTCTTGGACTGCTCCCAACCAGTGAAGGGAGGAGGGAACCCATTTGAAAGTCTGGACTCCCTGTGAGGGCACTGCTGATGGAGAAGAAGCGCTAATCCAGTTCTTTCCTGAATGCATGTAAACATTCATTATTTTATGCCCTTCTGTTCTCCTTTTCTGTTAGGCTACATTTTTTTCAAGGCCAGAGACCAGAGCAGTTCTTTTTATATGCCAAAAGCAAAGCTGATTTGTGTGGTAGCGATACTCATCTGCTGTCATTCACCTCTGCTTCTTTAGAATGGGGGTCTGGTGAATGTCTCATAGCCATGGGGTATTATATTACTAATCCTTGTTTTCCAATAGCCTGGCATAGTTCCTGGAACACTGGTTTCCACTGAAGTTTGTTTAAGGGAAAAGTTAAAATGGTAGAAGATATGTAAGGCTGCTAGGAGCTACCATAGAAATATAACAGAATAGCAACAGGAGAAAAGGAAATCCAGTGTGTTAGCACATGACAGTGATGTAGTTAACATGAGATTAAAAACAATATTCTAAATGAAGGTGGAAGGGCTAGTAAGAGTTTATTTCTCACACACATCAGGAAAAAAAAGTATAGAAGTAACCAGTTCTGGGCTGAAATGAGAGCCCCATGGTCAGCAAAGGCTCAGGCTCTTTCTGTGATTACCAAGTCGTGGCCCTTAGAACTGCAGGCCCCAAAAGGCTGCTGAAGTCCCAGCCATCACAGTCACATTCTAAGCATCAGTATAACAAAGAGGAATGGAAAAAAGAGACTCCCCAGGATTTCTCACAACATGCTTGCTTACTTTTCCTTAGCCTTGACCTCAGCTAAATGCAAAGAAGGCTACTGGCCAGCCATCAGCTTCATAACAGTGGGGGACAGGACGTTTGCCACCAGGACCACAAGGATAAATAACTCTAATACAAAAATGTTTAAGATCTTGCAGAGGATTTCATATGCACTTATGTTTTGTGGGGGGAGGCATGCAGGCAGAAGAGAGAGTTGGCTCTTAGGAACGTACAGCCTAAGCTGGCTAGGGTAACACCCAGCTCATCTGGGGTCTATTCTGACAAAAAGACATACTTACGCACACAATGAGCTAGAATGCTTTAAAGGCAAATAGATGATCTTAAAATAGTCACAGCTGGTGTTGTTCAATCCAGGTTATCGCAGTAGACAAGCAGAAAGAGATCCAGGGAAACAGCTCAGGCCCAAGTAGAGATTTAATTCTCAGCCTGGGGCCTCTGGGTGCAGAATCTTTTTGAGCCTATGACACGGGGTGAACAGTGAAGGACCCTTCCCCCAAGCACAACGCTGTGAAGGCTGCGGGGGAAACCCAGGGCCACCCACCTCTCTCTAGTGCCTATCTTTGGGCTCTCTCGTGAGCATTTCAGGCCCATGTTCATGGAACAGTCCTCCCCCAGACCTTCTGTAGCCCTAAATATGGCGATGCTGTTATTTGTGCAATAATAGCTTTTCAAAATACTTGCTCTTGAATGACTGGAGAAACAGCCATCACTATTACACACCCGCCTCCCTACACACACACACACACACACACACACACACACACACACACACACACACACACACACACACACACACACGACTCCACCACTACCCACACCAGCCCCTTATCTTACAACAAGCAGGCTCTGGGAAAGTAATTGATCAGATATTCTGAAGGAAGACTCAATAGCTTAGTAACAAGGCTTCTGTTTCCCCAGTGAATGTTCATTCCTTTGGTGGATGTAGCTGAGCAAAAGGCAGAAGCAGGGTCCTCCTGTATTCCTGGCAGGGAGAGAGGAGAGTCCAAGACAACAGGGAAGGCAGCCTCAGACTGAGCAGTCCTGGAGACCCCTGTGCTCTGGGGAAACTGCCTGAGGCAGAGAGCAGCAGGGCTCCTGTGTGGAAAATCATTTACTGGACCCCTGCTGGTCTCAGCTCCAGGCCCAAAATTAAGAATAGATGAAAATGGAAATGGCTGAACTTGGGTTTTTTGTTGTTGTGGTGGTGGTGGTGGTTTGGTTTGGATTGGTGTGTCTCTGGTATAATCAAAGAGAGACAGGAAAGTAGTCATTAACTCTGACTATGAATTTTACCTCTCTGCTCTCCCTTCCTAGTTAAATGTCCAAGGCACAAAGGGGTGTGGACCATAAGCCTTAAAGGAATTCTATAACACTGATCTATTCTCAGCAATTAAAAAAAACCCAGGCTGCTTTCACCTCGCCCTTCGGCAGGTTTCTGAGGCCTCTGCCGCCCAGCAGGTGCTTCAGGCCCGGATGCAGCTAACCTGAGCTCTTTCAGTTTGCTGCCTGCCTCCTGGCTTGTAATACCTTGCAAAATGGATACCTGGATAACTCAAAATGCTAGATCAGCCCTTTCCTAGTGCTGGGATAAACAACAATTCTCTGGACGTTTTCTACCCTGTCTGCATATCGCTGAAGGGATCATAGTCGCATTAGGGACTTGCATGGGATGTTCAAAATGTTTTCAGGACTCAATCTGGACTCACTCCATTGACTCCAAGGGCAGGAGACCTTTTAAGTGAGGGGGCAGGGCGATCACAGGTCATCTGGATTCCATAAAGGTCTAAGTGAGAGGGAGGTCAGGGAACTAGAAGCAGAAAAAAGCCTATCTACACTTAAGTCAAGCCATGGGAAAACATGACATCCATCTTGGCCAATCCTTACCATAACACCACAGAGGCGGGCATTAATATGTCCATTTTACAGATTCGAAAACAGAGGCACAGAGACTTGCCCTAGTTCACAAAGCTTCACAAGTCCCAAGCCAGGCCAAGTTCACATCCTTCTCACAGCTCCTGATTGCCCACATTGCAAATTATTTCTTAGTGAGGCCAGGAAGCAGTTCAGCTACATCATGCCCAAGGGCTGCCATAATGATAGTGCCTTTGAAGGCTCAGTCCTAAGGTAGTTTTGGAAAAGGGGTGAGGAGGAAAGAATGGGCAGAGCATAGGTAGGGGTGAGAGGGGCTGCCATCATCCCACCCCCCCAGCTCAGCTACAATACATGGCACCTCCAACCACATGCTCAGAATGGGGTTGGCAGTAACTAAGGCAAACAGAATTAAAACCCTGAGTGAGGTCAGCGGAAATGGGGCTAGAATGAATGGGATGGATTTCACAGATACATGAAAAGAATGGCAGGAGCTGGAAAGAGAGATTAGAAGGCACAAAAGGCAGGAACCTACAAAAAGAAGTTTGTCCTAGAAAGATGGGAGTTTTAATAGTTGGAAGAGGAAACAAAATTTAAGGGGAAAGATATCAACTTAAAGATTATTTTTGTTGACTTAACAGTAAACTGACATGTTTATAATTTTGGAAATATGAGTTGCATATTGTAGATATAAAGTTGGTGCTAGTGATTTCCAGTTTGGAAGCGCTCATCTCCACAGTGACATGGGCGATACAAAAATAAATGACCCCATTTAAAGAGGAAACACAAGGAATGGAAATGGAGGGCAAGACGAGGAATCTTCACGAACCACCATCACTGAGGATCAGGGAAGGAGGGGTAAGAAAACAAGGGAGTACAGAAGAGCAACAGGAGAAGTAAAACAATTCAGAAAGTGTCAGGTCATAGGAATCAAGGAAACAGGAAGTATAAAAAAGAAACCAATTCCCAAAAGTCAAATGGCACAGTTAAGGAAAACTGTCTATTATAAGACAGAAGAAGATACTGGGTAACCTACAAGAAAGAAATTTCCTTACAGTTGTGAGAACAGAAATCAGACAGCACAGGGTTAAAGGAAATGGTAGATGGATAAAAAGCCGTGGTATGGGGTCACCGTTAACTAATAAAAAGAAGAAAATTTGGATACTAGTTGGAAAAACAACAATCTTTTTGTTCTCCAATAATAAGGGAGATTATATTGAGAAACTGAAGCAATTACCCTGGATCCAATATATTTATAGAGCCTCTACACAGATTGCTAATGTAGACATGAATATACGGATTTATAAGAATATTCTGTTCCTCTACCACAGTTTGATCAGGATCATCTCAAATACACACATCCATAATGGTGGTGGCAGTTAGCCTTTTCATTCACGCATAAAGGCACTGTTCTCAGTCTGCTGAGACCAAGCTCACACCAAGGCCGTTGCACTTGCTACTATTTGGGGAGCTTCTACCGTAGGTTTAGAGACAACAAAGATTGCTTGGTTAGCTGGGTGTCTTCATTAGTTCAGGCTGCTCTTACAGATCACCACAGACCTGGTAGCCTCAACAAGAGAAATTTATTTCTCACAGTTCTAGAGGCTCAAAGGTCCAAGATTAAGGTGCTGGTAGATCTGGCGTATGGGGGAGCTCTCCTCCTGGTTTGCAGATGGCTGTCTTTTCTTTGTATTCTAACAAGGCCGAAGAGCAGTAAGGAAGCAAGCTCTCTTGGGTCTTCTCTTAAAGCACTAATCGCATTCCTGAGGACTCCATCCTCCTGGCCTAATACCTCTACTAATATCATCATATTGGGGGTTAGGATTTCAACATGAGAATATAGGGGATGACACAACCATTCAGTCCATGCCACTTGGCAACATGAGCCAGAGTTTGTGGAGCTTCAAGGAAAGATGTTGATGTTCTTACAAGAGTTTGTGGATGTAGGGGTCGTTGTCACAGTTGAAGGTGATGGGTGTTTGCAGAGAATCAAATAAGAAAACTGTGGCTTTGTGTACTGTTTCCCTGTGCTCAACACCTGTTTCCAAATAGTCATCATTTGCCAGCTCCTGACAATCCCCAGCTATTTGCTCTGAGGCCATCAGGCACCGATGTGATCAAACAAAGGGTATCTTTGTCTCATTAGCTTTCCCTGTACATACATCTTTTTCTAGCTACAGCCAGCAAATGCACTTACAAGATGGTAACTTATCTTTCTAGCCTTCCCTTTCGGCACCCCTGAAAGCTATCCGCTTCTTTAAACCGGGTCCATGGCTGATCAATAGTTTGGTGGATTTATTCCTCTCCTCATTTCCAGTTCTTAACTTTGGGCCATTTCTCCTCTCTGGTTCTCCTGAGAGCAGGTCTTCTCCTGCCTCCATAGCTATCACCTGGCAAATGAACTCCTGTTGTTTTATTTTACGTTTTCAATTCATCTTTCCCAGGCACCATCCTAAATCTGCTCTTCCTGCAAACACTCTCAACGATATCTCTGTCCTCCAGAGCCCAAGATAGGTTGAAGGGAGAGGAACAATTAAAAGTAAAGATCAGGTCTTTTCAATCATGTCTGTGCTTCTGGCTGGAAAGGAAACAGCCAGCATATGAGTCCTCCATGTGCACATGGGTACATGGAGAATGTTTTAACTAAAAGAGTAACAACAATCACACCCAACATGCGTTAAATTAGTATCAGAAATAAGTGACAATAACAAAGTATAAAAAGTATATCTGGTCCAATCCTGAATAAAACTTCATCTGAACCATGTGATCACTTACAAATGTTATTCCGTGGGGGAAAGGAGACATTTCACATCAAGGAACAGATCAAAGAACCTATGATATCAGTAGTAATGATGCTGCCAAACATTCTTAGGATACTGACAAAGTTAAAAGTTTTTCAGATTCCTAGTTAATGTCACTGACATTAAATTACAGAACTGACTAATTACGTTACTGACCATACTCAAGCCTTAGAACTGACAAAGCTATGCCATTGACAATACTCTGGCATTGTTTAGGATGTTAATTATCTCCCCAAACTGTCAATGTCACTAAGCAATGAGAGGCCTCAGGCTGTCCTGGGACAGCAAGGGGAGGTGGCCAGGGTTGGAGGGGGACACTGCCCAGGACGCCACTGCCCTGACCACATGGCATCAGGGCAAGGCTGATATCCTTAGTCTGGTCAAAGAGAATTGCAATTTTTATAGTTCTTTGTCTCTTTCACACATGCACATACTCAAAAGATCTGTTACTGTGCATGTGCCTTTTACTCTCCTTTTGAAAACTACACAATGAAGAAAGATTTATCCATTTTAAAATGCCGTCTGTGCACAAAGTGAAACCTGCTTGCATCCTCTGGCTTATAACATTGCTCTTGTAAAGCCTGCATGAGCCAGGCCACTTACCGTTTGCCCTTAAACTATCAGGCCTTGGGGCAGGGAGGGGCAGGTGGTGTGTGCAATCTGTTAGCTATTGTGTAGCCTAATGAGACTGGAGAAGAAAGGTTCCCCATGTGGAATGTTCTTCTCTGCCTCTCAGGCACTGAGGAGGCTCTTTGCAGATTCCAGCAAATCTGAGGAGACTGTCAAGTGAGTCTGCCAGGCTCCTCTGGCTGTAGGAGTGAGTGACCCGTCAGTAAGTGACATGAAGTGACCATCTGAAGGCTTAGCACATACTGGGACCAGGAAGTGAGGTCTGTGCTTATCCCCAAGGCCAGACTCACCTCAGCTAAAGTGACCTCTCCCAGAGCCTGCTTCAGTCTGCAATGGAGCATTCCCTGCAAGCTGATAACCACGGAGACAGACAAAGAGAGGGTCGGCCTGAGAAAGGGGGGAGCATAAAGGAAAGGAGCTGGGGAGCAAGGCAGGGGTGCCACTAGAGATCGCTCACCCAGGACCTTCAAAGAAAGCTTTAGAACTAGGACAGAGGATTCAGAGCGCTGTGCTGTGGGCAACTGAAGGCTGAAGGTGTGCAGACGAGCCGGTACAAAAGCAAAGAGTCAAGCCGGACCTGGGAGCAGCACCCTGTGGCTGTTACTGAAAAATTCACAGGCAAATGTCAGCTGCACCTGAAAGTATAATGGGAAGGGTGGAGATGATGGTGGTGTCTTACTTTTATTAACATATATGAACACCAGCCTCTCTGATAGGGTGAGAGCAGCAGGGATGAATCATCTCCTCTCTACAGTATGAGCTGTGGCATCGGGCTGTGTGTCTGTGTGTGTCTCTGTGTGTGTGTGTTTCTTTCTGGGTTCAGCAGACAATTGCTGCACATTCTTCAGGGCGGTATTAATAAATTAAATAGTTTGGAACAGAAAAATATGATCGGTGGGCAGAGAAACTGGGAAAATATTAAAATGATAAAGGAGCTGGTGGCTGCAATGAGCCACGCTGGGAGCTATAAATACGGAGAGCAGAGGCAACGAGTTAAGAGTGACTGCATCCTTCCCAAGCCAGGAGGCAGAGCGCGAACTCACACCCACCCCGAGCAGTCCTGCTCGGCCCCGTCTTTCCTCATGTGAGTGCCTGACAGTGTGCCTAGTGTCACAGAGATGACTACCCGGAAACAGAGATTCTCGAATGTGAATGTGCAAAGGATCATGTGGGAACTTACACACTATTACACACATACATCTTCTGAGTCCTGCCCTCCCCAGCCCCCACCCCCACCAGAGATCTGATTCAGAACTTGTGGGATGGGGCTCTGTTTCCAGCTCCTCAAAACCTTGAGAAATACTATTGCGGCTAAAAAGGAGGCTAACCCTGGATGAAATGAAAACGATAAAGGTTTCCTTCAGGCTGTACTGTAGTCTTCCCTTGAGAATTCTTACTGCCAGCTCCTATGCACCATCTACAGATAAAAAGGGTCTAAGAAAGTCACTGCTGATAGACATTTACATCTTAGATTAAATTCAAGCCAACATGTTACCCATCTTAGGAGTATTTGACAGTCAACATGTTACCTACCTTTGACATTTTAAACAGATTGCTTATTTTAGAATGGGAGGTTGTGCTGTCAGGTGAAAGTATTTCTCAGCACCTGAGAAAGGAAGACTCAGAAATCATGCAGAACCTAGCAGAGCCTAGAGCTAAGCCAGGTTCTTATCGGAATCATACCACCAACGGTGGAATTCACTAGATCTTCCTGTCTTAGTCTGTTCAGGCTACTGCAATGAAAATACCATAGACTCGGTGGCTTAAACAACAAACACCTTTTCTTCACAGTTTGGGAGGCTAAGATCAAGATGACAGCATATTTAGACTGGTGAGGACCAGCTTCCTGGTTCAGAGAGTCTATTTTATAAGATCACTAATTACATTCAAGAGGGCAAGGTCCCACCTCCAAATACCATCACTTAAGGGATTAGGTTTCAAGATATGAATTCTAAGGGGGACACAAATATTCAGGGTATGACACCTCCAAAGTCAGATTCTATTAGTTAAAGCAAATGGCCAGGAGAGCAGAAAAAGCTTTTTCAGACAACCCAACCTGCTCTTTGATAATATCCACAACCACATTCTTGAGCCGTGTTAGAGCTTAACTAGAGTCTGGTAAAAAGTTTCCCCACTCTAGAAATGGTCAGGCTCATCCATGGGTCACCACAAAGATGCCATCTGTCATATACATTCAAACAACCCTATTTACCCTAATCATCGCTAGGCACACAAATCTCAGTAAATGTTCATGCATAAAGTGAAACTGATTAGAGAAAATACACCTACACCAAGAGATCCATTAAAGAAGTTTGGATTCTTCTCTATGAATCACTTGTACATATGTTTCAACTGGCCTGGGACTGTCTTGGCACATGGAGAAAGTGGCCTCCATAAAACCCAACCACAATGATTCGCTATCCAGCCAGCTCTGGACATGTGAAGTTTGCTGTTTTCCAAATAAAAGCACCCTTTTATCCCCTGCAGCCACCAAAGAAAAGCAATACAAATTAATTAACACCTTTTCCATTTTGTCTTCATTGTTAGAAATCTAATTAGATCCAAGTGGAAGGGGGGCTTGCTATGGTGGTCATTCTCACTGTGCTTAAGGAAGGCTTGGTTGCTGGATGAGGTAAGGAGGCCAGCAAGATGAAATGACCTTTAATTTATGACCTTATCTAAGTGTAAAATAGAAAGTATTGTTGAGAAAGTCAATAGTGGTCACCAGAGCCTAATAAAAAAGTCCTTAATACTTCTAATATGGGGCTGCCTGGGTGGCTCAGTCTGTTAAACATTCGACTTTGGCTCAGGTCATGATCACACAGTCCATGAGTTTGAGCCCTGCATCAGGCTCTGTGCTGACAGCTTGGAGCCTGGAGCCTGTTTCAGATTCTGTGTCTCCCCCTCTTTCTCTGCACTCCCCCATTCATGCTCTCTTGTTCTCTCAAAAATATATAAACATGAAAAAATTATAAACACTTCCAATATGACAAGAATTATGCTTCTTTTGTTGTTTACAAGAAAGGAAATGAGAATAATGGTCACTATATATGTTACTATTTACTGAGCACACAAGATGTATGTGCCCACACTCTGTTAAAAGTTTACATAAATTATCTCTTAATATTCATAAATGTCCAATGAGCATATTACTTTTAGTATTCTCATTTTACTAATGAGAAAATAACTGGGGGATTTTATTTTTTTTTGGCGGACGTGGTCATTCAATTGATTTGTAAGAAGCTGTAGTAACGGAGTTTAGCAGGGCCCAGGTCTCCTCTATAAAAGAAGGCAAAAAAATTTGAGAATCCAATAGCTTAGATAAAACTAACACAAAGCAGAATAAGGACTCAAACATAGGTAAGTTCATGCCAAAGCTCATATTCTTAAGGAATTAAATTAATTAAATTTAATTAAAGCCATAAATTGTCCTTTATGTTGTTTCATTGTTAGGATAAATCAACAGTGAGGGACTTTATAGCCCACATATTAAGAGCATATATGGATTACTTTAAAATATGTCTCTTACTGCATACACTTGAGGCCAACTACCATCAAATAAATTGATAACTGCTATATATTTCTTTGAAGTGAAAATATCCTTAAATTGAGAGCATATGAAGAGGTTGACAAACTACAATTTGATCTGTTGTTGAAAATGTGAATCATGGCCTCAGGGAGTTAGAAGACATGTTAGCCGTCTTCTGTAGGACCCCAGAGCCAGTGCAGGAATTATACCTGCAATATCTCTGGAGGAAAATCCTAGTAGCTCAGACAATAGGCACTTCTCTTCTTATGAATGCTTTAAGATCCAAATTAAGACATAGTTTCTTAATTACTGAGTCTGTGTGGCTCAGTCAGTTGAGGATCTGACTCTTAATTTCGGCTCAGGTCATGATCTCATGGTTGTGGGACTGAGCGCTGTGTCAGGCTCTGCACTGACAGCACGAAGCCTGCTTGGGGTTCGCTCTCTCCCTCTCTCTATGCCTCTCACCCATGGTCACTAGCTCACTTGCTCTCTCTCTATCTCAAAATCAATAAATAAACTTGAAAAAAAGAAGTAATTTCTATAGGCTCTCCCTGATGGATGTTATAATTTTTAAAAATATTTTTATAACTCATTGGGGTGCAGTTTACATAAAGATAATCACATAATTTTTTTCTCTAATTTTCATTCCAGCTTTTTTGAGATATATTTTAAAACTATAATGTTACAGGAGTTTAGGTGTGACAATGTGTTAAATGTAAATTTGACAAATATATATATTCTGTGGTGAAAATTTTCAATATCTAATCTCAACAACTTTCTAATACACAATGTTGTTAGCTACAGGCACTGTGCTGTACCGTAGATCCCCAGCTGGTTGGGCTCCACACTCAGGTGGAGACACTGGGTGGGCTCCCCGGTTAAGCAGGACTGCTGACTATGTTCCGTGGCCAGGTGAAGCCAGCAGCCAGGCTCCATAATGCCCTCTGGTCGGGCTGGGTTGCAGGGTGTGTTCCCTAGCAGGGCACCACCTCCGGCTAGATTCTGCAATCGGGCGTGGCTGCCTACTGTGCTCCACAGTTGCTCCTAGTCTGGGAGCACCTCAGACTGTGCTCCCTAACCAGAAGGTGCTGCCATCTATGCTCTGCATTCAGGCAGGGCCAGACGCTGTGCCTTGAAGCTGCGCTGCCCTGAAGGACAGCTTGGGTTTCACCCGCAGGTAGGCTGTTGGTAGCGCTCTACCGCTGGGCAAAGTCACTGGCTGGGCTCTCTGGGTGGGTGGGGCTGCCAGTTGTACCCCACATTTGAGTGGGGCTGAAGACTGTGCTGTGCAGTCACACAAAATCTCTGTCTGGGCTGTCTGGTCTGCTGGGGCTGTAGGCTACAGTCTGCAATTTTGTGGGGTCCCTGACTTGCTTCTCTGCCTGAACAAGACTGCAGGCTTTGTTCAGCAACTGGGTAGGGCCATGTGCTGGGCTTTGCTGCTGGATGGGACACGTGGCTGTGTGATACCATAAGCAATGCCCTGGGGCTGCTCCAAGTCACTCTGCAGTGTCCCTGGTTTTGTGGCTCCAGGATCTATGTTCAACCATTGGGCAGGACTGCTGTCTTGGCTCCCTGCAAATTTGCTCCCCTGCCCAGGGAGAACTATACAATGGGCTCCATGGACAGTTGGTTGAGGATCCAAATCAAGCACAATTGCTAAAGGAGCTCCCTGGCTGGACCAAACCAGAGGCTCAGCTCTACAGACAGGCAGAGCTACTGGCTGGGATGTCTGCTCAGGCACTTCTGCAAATAGGAACACAGTCCACCAAGACTTTCCCATCTCTGATTGCTCAGTGCTAGAGTTCCACAGATTCCTCTAATGATCCTTGAGAGGTGAGACTCAAGCCTTCTAGGAAGAGTCCCACAATGCTGGGGAACGTAGATATCCACCATAAGTTGCCTTTTTCCCCACTAGAAATAGCCATAGACACGGGGAAGCTCTCTTAGGGCAGCTCTTTGCCACCTAGGGGCAAGTCCATGCAGTCAAAGTTAAGCTGCTCCTTCTATTCTTCTAATATGGTCCTCCTAGGTTTCCATTGTCCAAGGGGGATGCTTCGTTTTCACCCCTGGGTTCTGGAATTTTCACAACAGTGTCTTATCTATGGATAGTTGCTAGTTGGTCTCCTTATGAGGGAAACCTGAAGTCTCGAATGACCTACATCACCATCTTGATGATGTCACTCCTCCATCTTCTTACTGATGTGGTAAATTACATTGATTAACCTTTCAAATAATAAATCAACCATATATGTCTATAACATTTGATTGTAAGGTATTATCCTTTTTTTCCCTACACTATTGGATTCAATTAGCTAATTTTTGTTAAAGATTTTTGCATCCATATTCATAAGAGAAACTGGTCTGTAATTTTCCTTTCTTTTAATACCATTATTAAGTGTTATAATTAAGGTAAGGTGGTCCCATAGAAATAATTAGAAAAAGATTCTTCATTGAATTTTCTCTGGAAGAGTTTGTCCAAATTCAGTGCTCTTCTTTCTTGAGTGAATAAAAGAATTTATTGGTGAGTCCATATGCATCTTTGAAAAATAATTTTTAATACCAATTTGCATCTTATGAACAGATAAAAGATTATTCAGATGTCTATTTTTACTTGGGTTAGCATTGGTATGTGACATTTTACATCGATATTGCCCATTTTATTTAAATTTTTTAATTTATTTGCCTAAAGTCCAAACATGCTTTTTATCTAGAAAATAAAATCTAGTGTGCACTCTCATTCTTTCTCTCTCTCCTCTATCAGTCTTGATCATTAAGAATTTTCAATTTCGGGGGTGCCTGGGTTGCTCAGTTGGTTGTGTCCAACTTTGGCTCAGATCATGATCTCATGGTTCATGAGTTCGAGCCCGGCATTGGTCTCTGTGCTGATAGTTCACAGCCTGGAGCCTGCTTTGGATTCTGTGTGTGTGTGTCTCTCTCTGCCCCTCCCTCATTCATATTCTGTTTCTCTCGTAAAATAAATAAACATTTAAAAAATTGAAAAAAGAATTTTCAATTTCAGTTATCTTAAAAAATATTTCTTTGTCTTCTCCCATGTATGATTTTTTCTTTATCATTTATTTCTGCCCTTAGTGTATTATTTCCTTCTCTTTTGCATAGCGTTTATTTGCTTTTCATTCTCTAGGTTCTTGAAAAATAAAAGCTTAAAATATTTATATTCATCTTATTTTCTTTAAGTGCATTTAAACTAAATATTTTCCTGCAAACATTGATTTAGATTCATTCCAAACGTTTGATATGCGATATTCCTTTATATTCCATACAAAATGTTTTCCAATTTCGATTTTGTTTCTTTTACTCAGGGATCATTTAAGATTATTGTTTAATTTCAATGAACTTGGGAATTTCCTCATCATGTATTTGTTATTGGTTTCTGGCTAAATGTCAATGTAGTCATAGAACAGACTGAATCATTTTAATCATTTGAAATTTCTGAGGCTTTCTTTTTGGCCCAACAGATAGTCAGTTTTGGCATATGCACATGAAAACGATTTGAATTCTATTAAAGCTAATTTTAGTGCTCTATGTATGTCAACTGAGTCATGTTTATTAATATTGTTGTTCAGATCTATACCATTACTCAGTTTCTGTATACTTGGTAAACCAACTTCAATTGTAGGAATTTCCTAATGTCCTCTCAGTTCTGCTTTGTATTTGTTTTCTGCTTTATCTATTTTGTAGCTATGATGTCTAGTGCATATTAATTTCAGAATGGAATATCTTTCTGTTGGATTAACCTCCGTATTAGAAAATACCCTCTGCTACTTGCTTTTGATGTCTATTTTGTCTCTCATTTCAGCTATTTTCTCTTTAAAATACTTTTCTGCCCTTTGACTTCAAAACTTTCTATGTCCTTAAAGCAGTCTGGGACTTTCACTGTTACTCAGTCTATCTGAGCTTTTTATTAGAGTATTTTGTCCATTTATAGTTATAATTTCTAATAATGTCATAACTACTGTGTTAAAATTCCTTTCCTATTTTTTCCAATTGTTCACATTTTATTCATTCTTGATTTCTTCTGGGTTAATCATATATTTCATTATTCTATATTTTCTTTTTATTAAGCATATTCACATATTCTTATATTCTTCTATTAGCAGTACCCATAGATATCACAGAACACATCCCTGAATTACATAGTGAACTCAGGTTATTGCACTTACCACTTGATGTGCATCAGGACTTGTCAACTCCTGATTTACATTATTGTCACACATTTGAGTTCTACAATCAAATGAATCTCCACAGATATTTAATATTCACATATATTTGAATATATGTATATTCATATATTTATTAAAATGTTTATCATGCATTCATCTTTTATCCCCTCTGGGATTTTTCATTCTCTCCTGCATTTCTTTGTTTCTACACTCATCTTTCTGCCTGATGAATTTTATTTAGGTTTTCTCTTACTGCAGGCTTACTGAAGAAAAGTTCTCTCAATCTTTGAAAACATTCATGCTATTCTGAAGGATATTCTTGCAGAATGCATGCTTGTATTTGGCAGTTCTTGTCATTCAGCACTTTAAAGATACTATTCCAGCACAATCTGGCTTCCATCGCATTTTTAAAGAAGTCAGCTAACAATCTAATTTTATTTTCTTTGAAAGTAACGTGGCTTTTCTCTGGATGCTTCTAAGATTCTTTTCTTTTATTCTTTTTTCCAGATTTAGTGTGATGTGCCTCTAGCTGTTTTTCTACTTTATATTTGCTAAATTCTTGAATCTTTGGGTTGATAAATTTTAATTTTGAAAAACTTTAACCATTATCAAATTAATTACTGCTGTCTCATTCTGTTCCCTTTTTATACATATGTTACATAGTATATACACTTTTAGGTTCATTTCATGTTTTTTGCTTTAGGTTCTGTCCTTTCCATCTCTTTTCCTCTGTGGGTCAGTTTGGATGTCTTCTAAGGACCTGCTTTGAACTGCCTGTGTTGAAGTTGTATCTGGGTTCTACTGTACCCAGACAGTTCTGGGTATTGTTCTGGGGTACTGTTTTGTTATTGCTGCTGTTGTTGCTATTGTTGCTGTTGTTTTAATTCTAAAATGACTATACTTTCATTTTTATAGATATCCTTTACTTATTTGGTCCTTTCCTCTGATTTAATATATTATTTATAATACTTTGTCTGCTAATTCTATTACCTAGATCATTTGTGGACTGACATCTATATAATTATTGGTCATATTATCTTGGCTTTTCACAGGTCTATTAATTTTTAATTGTATGCTAGGTATAATGAACAAAAGAGTCATAGAGGGTTCAGATCATTTTATCTTTCACCAAAGAGTGCTTTCTCCACATTTAAGTAAATATCGTGAGGGCATGATCATCTCAATCCAATTAGAAACTCATTAGGGATAAAACTCGATTGCAATATTTATAATATTCGGTACATTCTGATTGTCACTGCTCTAAAGACATGAGAACCCCAAAAGCCTGATAGGACTCTGCCCACCAAGCCTCAGAACAATAAATGTCCATTTCTATTCTTTGTATATTTCAGTCCATATATGCAGCCCCCCAAGCCAACTTCTTGAATTCCTGGCAGACAGTGTTATTGATACGACCTCCCTCCCTGGTAGACCTGACTTCCTAAGCACTAAGAAAATCTGGACATTTTACTCTGCATACGTTTAGCTTAGCTCCCCTGCTACTCCAAAACAAGTTTCCAAATTGCCACACTAGGCCCATTTAACTGCTAAAAGGTGGTTACTCCTTCCCTCAGCAAGACTAGTCCTTGGATCATACTCCAAACTGGCAGATGACTGAGACTAAAAAATGGCTGGAGGTAGGTGGTATACTTCTCTGTGGAGTTACGCTTTATCTCATCTCTGTTATGTCCACAGCTCTCTCACCAAGTCAGAAATATGAATTTTGTGGATCTAGTTCTGGGTTCTCTATTCTATTTACAAATGTATGGCCAATTAATCTTTGACAAAGCAGGAAAGAGTACTGATAGAAAAAAGACTGCCTCTTTAGCAGGTGGTACTGGGAGAACTGGACAGCCACATGCAGAGGAATGAAACTAGACCACTCTTTTACACCATACACAAAAATAAACTCAAAATGGATGAAGGATCTGAATGTGAGACAGGAAACCATCAAAACCCTAGCGAAGAAAGCAGGAAACAGCCTCCTTGACCTCAACTGCAGCAATTTCCTACTCAACACATCTCCAAAGGCAAGGGAATCAAGAACCAAAATGAACTGTTGGGATCTCATCAAGATAAAAAGCCTCTGCAATGCAAAGGAAAAAATCAAGAAAACTAATAGGCAACCCATGAAATAGGAAAAAATAGTTGCAAATGACATCTCAGATAAAGGGCTAGTATCCAAAATGTGTAAGGAACTCACCAAACTCCACACTCAAAAAATGAATATTCCAGTGAAGAAATGGGCAGAAGACATGAATAGACACATCTCCAAAAAGGACATCCAAATGGCCAACAAACACATGAAACAATGCTCAGCATCACTCATCATCAGGGAAATATAAATCAAAACCACACTGAGATACCATCTCACACCAGTCAGGTGGCTAAAATGAACAAATCAAGAAACTATAGATGCTGGTGAGGATGTGGAGAAACGGGCACCCTCTTACACTGTTGGTGAGAATGTAAACTGGTGCAGTTACTCTGTACAGCAGTGTGGAGGTTCCTCAAAAAACTATCAACAGATCTCCCCTATGACCCAGCAATAGCACTGCTGGGGATTTACCAAAGGGATACAGAAGTGCTGATGCATAGGGGCACATGTACCCCAATGTATATAGTGGCAATTTCAACAATAGCCAAATCATGGAAAGAGCCTAAATGTCCATCACCTGATGAATGGATCAAAAAGATGTGATATATATACAATGGAGTATTACATGGCAATGAGAAAGAAATGAAATCTAGCCATTTGTAGCAAAGTGGAAGAGGGTACCATGCTAAGTGAAATAAGTCAGGCAGAGAAGGACAGACACCATATATTTTCACTCATAGGTCTAACAAGAGAAACCTAACAGAGGACCATAGGGAGGGGAAAGGGGGAAAAGTTAGGGAGAGGGAGGGAGGCAAATCATGAGAGACTCATGAATACTGAAAATGAACTGAGGGTTGAAGGGGGAGGGGGAAAGAGGAAGGGAAGTGACAGTCATGGAGGAGGGCACTTGTGGGGAAGAGCACCAGGTGTTACATGAAAACCAATTTGACAGTAAACTATATAAAAATAAATTTAAAAAGAAAAATGAATTTTGTAATCTATCCATCCATTTTAAGCTCTTGCAGTGGGAACTTCACTCTGTCAGCATCTCCTGTATCCTACCCAGGAGTAGAAATCTCTTACACCCTATCTAGAGGCTGAAAAACTCAACTTAGGAGTCCTTTGGTTGCAAGTAGCAAGCAGCTCAATGCAAACAGTCATATAAAAAAAATGAACTAGCTTCAACCATAGGCAACCTAGGAATTTTTTTAAAACCTCATTGCCTGTTGTCAGTTATGTGCCCATTCTTGTCTTAGTTATCATCCAAACTAAGTGGACTAGGAATGAGTGATACATGATTCCCTACCAAAAAAAATCTGCATTATTTTAATAGAGGAAAGATGAGTAGTCTGTGGGCAGTCAGAGCAAATAAATACTCAACGTGCCCGCTGAGTCCAGCTGTCATTTATCTATTTATCTTCTCAGTTACCATAGCTTCTATCAGCCATTTAAGCACTGCAATGCCTTATTTTGACTTGTGTATTGCTAGGGTTAAATTGGAACTTTGCTCTAAATACTCCTTTGGTATCCAAAGCATGCAAATTCCTGCTGGATCGCTAATAGATACTTAATAAATGCTTGTGGCTTGGTTGGTCCCAGGGTAGGTTACCTGACTGCATTTCACACAGCAGGCCAGCAGCTAAAGAAGGTCTAGTTTCTCCGTTTTCAACTCTAATCATGCGCTAATGCATGCAGCCAGAAGACAGCACTTTAAAATAAGCTGTGGGTTACTGTGGTATATTTTATGCAGTGTTCTTTTGAAGAAAAACTAAATGAGAAAATGGGCAAGGGTGCCT
The DNA here is from genome assembly GCF_006229205.1 of Suricata suricatta. Taxonomy (NCBI): domain Eukaryota; kingdom Metazoa; phylum Chordata; class Mammalia; order Carnivora; family Herpestidae; genus Suricata; species Suricata suricatta. The sequence goes on along the minus strand of NC_043705.1, from coordinate 81,628,941 downwards.
AGCTAATCCTGAGCTGTTTCACTGACGTGCTCTACTGGGTTCCATATGCCCTCATTTGCTGTGACATCGCATCTCCCATTTTCCACCTTCCAGGCAGGCAATTATGAGAAAGACTTTAGTGAGGCTCTCCAAGAGACTAGACAGTGGGTTGAACGGAGCAATGTCAGAAAGGCAGCCCAATTCCTCCCAGCTACTTGACGCATCTCTCCCAACAAAAGAAATGGTTTTAAATTCTTTCTTTCACCTGCTTGCTGCCAGAAATCTCATAAAAGAGTCTACACTTTGAGCCTGAACTTGAAACTAGGAATTGACTTACACAGTGAGTTAACAGTTGGAATTAGCAGACCATGTTATTTCTAGTATGTGTGCAGATCCTGAAGTGGCTGTGTTGACTAAAGACATTTGAAATAAAAAGACCTAAACGAATTAATAAATTAGAGCAAATGCATAGTGTGATGTTAAACAGCATAGCCACTGGAGTCAGAATCTTGGCTCGATGGCTGGGTGGCCTTGGGCCTCAGAGTCCTTATTTGTATCCCAGAGCTATTGTGATTAATTGGAATAATGCATGGGGAGTGCTTAGCATGATGCCAGGCATAACCAATAATGAATAGTTATTATTGATATTTTCATTGAATTGTACAGAAAACTTTAGAGATAGCACCACCGACTATTTATCACCACGGTAATGAGCTGGTGTGCCAATGGCCACAGATAAGTGCATAGAGGCTTAAGAATTCGGCTGTTTTAAATGTGTCCATATATTTTTTTTCCTGTGCATTAAAATGCCCAACCAAATTGTTTTGAATTTTTGCAGACCCAAGGGGAGAGGCCATCATTAAAAGTTAATGCCATTAATTATCACAAGGGGGAAATTAAGTGTACATTCCTATGAGTACCTGTGTTGCTCAAAACTCATACAAATTCCAAAATCTCTGTAGGCTGCCTAACACAAACTCTTACAATAAATGTCATTTTTTTTAAAAATTGGGAAGGAGGTATGTGGAAGGACTTGTAATTTATTTACTCACCCTGCATCTGATTTTAATCTATAATTCATCCTAGATTGAAAGCTACTAGGCAATTATGCAAGCCCTATCCATTTTCTCTGTCCCAGGTTTTGACTTCTCTTCTCTTTCCCTGCTTTGAATCTTGACCTTGAGAACATCCTGTTCACCTACTTATCACAGACATTTAACCATTTGTGACTGGTTTTAAAAACATACATAGTATGTGCCAGGCCCTGTAGTATAGACATAAGAATACAGGTCCTGTTCACATTTTAGTGAAGGAGAAGGTAAGGAAAGTGAATATTTAAGCACAATGGGAGAAATGTGCATAGATCATAAGAAGGTAATGGAATCTGAGTCTTAAATGATGAATCAAGTTAGGCGGTCTGATCAAGGAGTAAGGATTCTGGTGTGACCAAAGGTAAAGAGGCAAGAAATAGCTCAGCATGGCAAAAATGAAACACCATTTGATGTTGCTCAAATATGAAGTTCAAAGTAGTGAGTGTCAAAGGAATGCTGGAGAAGTAGGGCAAAACAGCAAAGTGCTTTTCTCCCATTTTAAGGATTTTGGGCTCTTATTGGTACATAGTCAGAGTCACAAAAGAGTCTTGCATCAAGAAATGACATGATCAGATTTCATACATTACAGAGATTATAGAGTGGAGGAGGACACTCAAGACTATGACTCGAGGCAGTGAGGCCATCTCTAAATCGAATTCAGTAATCCAGGCTAGAAACTCAAGGGACTGGAAAGCAGTGGGAATTGACAGAGACTAAGCAAAGACATGTCTATGGAAGATAAAACTTGCAATTTTTCTAAAATAATCCCTTTTTAAAACCTGAGGAAAACAAAGAAAAATGAGAAAAAGATAAAGTATATTAAAAATAAAAGAAACCAATAAATCTGCATAAAATGTACCCTAAGGTAATTAAATTATGCTAGCCTCACATTGTACCGGATACCCAAGGCCCCGACAGTGTCCTGGCCCCTACCCCATTTCACTTTTATACTGGGACAGACATGGGGTGGCACTGCAGCCAGCACTAGATGCTCCCTCAGTAGCCTCCGTTTTTCTCCTTCTAAGCGTGACAGGTTCAGGACTGTAGGCCTTAGACTGTGAGGCCAGTGCTATGAATCTTCTTTGTCTTCTACAACTGATGGTCTCTTAGCCCTGAACTCTCAAGGGAGAAAGTTGTTTTCTGAATTGTTGCCCAACACCTTTTCTTGGACTTTTAGCCATTCTTCTTCACATTTATATTTACTCCCAATGTCCTTCGTGATACCTTTCTTCAAAGTAGAACTTCTTGGACTTCCAACCAGAGAAATTCTTCTTTAAACCCTGACCAATACTTTTTTATTGTGCAACATTTACAGAAGTGACATAACTCATGGAGAGATATACTCTTCTGTAACAATTGTTTTGTTCACCTATGGTTCTAAGCCAGAATCCTGCAAACTATAGCCCCATTGGTCATATCTGGTCCACTATTTGTTTTAACAGAGTTTTATTGGAATAAAGCCATACCCATTTATTCAAGCACTTCCTCTAGCTTTATGTGTGCTACGGTGGCAGAGTTGAGTAGTTGTCCCAGAGAGTTGAGACCATGTGTCCCAGGACCCTAAAAAAGTTGTCATATGGCCTTTCGTAGAGAAAGTTTGTTGACCTCTTTTCTAATCCATTATTAAGACTGATTTTTCTCTGGCAGTCACATTTATTTTACAGTCAATGCCCATGTGCTTAGTGCTTGGAACTCTATCCAGCTCCCTACCACAGCTAATATGCCCCAATCTTAGTGTGTGTGTACCAATATGAGACAGTTACCAGCTTTATCAGCTACTCCTCTCTCTCCATAGTCCACTCTAGTAACCATCCAGAATGGTATATATACACAATGGAGTACTATATGGCAATGAGAAAGAATGACATATGGCCATTTGTAGGAAAGTGGATGGACCCTGAGGGTGTCATGCTAAGCGAAATAAGTCAGGCAGAGAAGGATAGATACCATATGTTTGCATTCATAGGTCTAACAGGAGAGACCTGGCAGGGGACCATGGGGAGAGGAAGGGGGAAAGAGAGCAGGGAAGAGTGAGGGACACAGATCAAGGGAGACTACTGAATACTGAAGACAAACCATGGACTGAAAGGGGAGGGG
>NC_043705.1:81617076-81625674 GCF_006229205.1 Suricata suricatta | reverse complement strand
GACCATGGGGAGAGGAAGGGGGAAAGAGAGCAGGGAAGAGTGAGGGACACAGATCAAGGGAGACTACTGAATACTGAAGACAAACCATGGACTGAAAGGGGAGGGGGAGGGAGGGAGGGGGTGATGGTCATGGTGGGGGGCACTTGTGGGGAGAAGCACTGGGTGTTATATGGAAACCAATTTGACAATAAACTATTATAAAAAAATAAGTTCTACAAAATTCCTACAGAAATTTGCTTTTCATATGTCGCATCAATTTTGAAAATGAGTCCAGCAGCAGGACGTGGAGGAGCACTAAGTGGTTAGGCTTCTATGAAATGGTGCGATTAGATTTTCTCCTTTGTTCTCTTTCAAACAAGGCATAACAGTGAAACCAAAGACACAGGAGAAAAGGCAAGGCTAAAGTGCTCCAATAATCTATCTACCAGAAAATCAATTCATAACAACTAAAATTTAGCTGAACCAGCTTTCAAGATATATAAAATGTCCTTGATTATTTTGTGGTATAGTAAGATAATTTACATCTTTTTTTTAGTTAAAGAAGTATTTTGCTAAGAGACAATATTATTTAATAGTTCAGAACAAGGACTCTGGAGCTTTATTGCCTGAGTCCAAATCCTACATTTATCACTCACTTGCTTATGTCACTTCTTTGTACCTCAGTCTTTTCACATGTGAAATGGGAAAAATACTACTATCTACTTGAGAGGGTTTTATGAAGATAATATGAGTTCATATATACAAAATACTTAGATGAGTATTGTAAGATAAATGCCACATTATTATTATTATTATTATTATTATTATTATTATTTCTTCTTGTGTTTTGTTTGTCTCTATTCTCAAAGCTAATGAGTATTTCCATTTAGAAGACAGTATGGATACATTCTGTTGAATTTCTCCACATCTTCTCCTTGCCAGGAAGGCCTCTCATGCTGCTTCCTTCCCACTTCACCTGCTACACCGGTCATACATAAAGGTACTAGCTAATCAGATCAGAGTTACATATATTACCCTTAATTTCAGGTAAATAAGCACCATTTATTCCTAAATTGTTGGATTATGTTCCCACTCCTCTGTTTGTTCATCATTTCTGTTGCTAACCATTTATTTGCAATTATTAATTTAAAATAAGCCAACCAAGTACATATTTGATACCATGCATTCCACTACAGATGGGGGAAATCTTAAGAAAAAAAAAATAGGTAACACATCCCTGCTCCTGTCTGAAGGAAAGCCACTGTAAAGATAGCGATATTCAGAAAGAAAATAATACAACATGGTAAGTGCTGATCAGGGCAAAGAAGAAAGAATAATAGAGAACAGAGAAAGGAACAATTATATTCTTCTGCAAAGGAGAGACAACCATGATGACTTTAGGAATAAGAGCCATTTGTTGAACTTTGAAGCTGAAATTTGCCAACCCATGGAGGTGTGAAGTGCACATCAGCAGATGTGGATAGGGTGAGACAAAGCACATTTTGAAAATGGCAAATAATCTGAGTGTCTAGAATATAGAGAGCATATTGCATTGTAACAGAAGATGAGACAGAGAAGAAGGTTGGGGCCAGATAAGTCAAGATTTAGTTGGCACATACACTGGAAATCATCAGAGAAACTTTAAGGAAAAAAGTATTGTGTGAATACCAGATAGTTCAGCGTTATGACTTGGGAAACTTTCTTGATTTCTGTTTCTATGCATGTTCTCAGTTTCCTCACCTGTATGGAATCATAATAATGCCTCTCTCTTGTGGTTATTGTGAGAACTAAATGAGCCAATAAATGCAGAGTACTTAAAACAATGCAGATGCATATTAAGTAGTTTAGAAAATATACCTCTTATTGTTGTCTCCAAGAGTGACCTTCTCATTTGGAGCCCACTGTTCAGGCGTATTCGGAAGATCTACAATTTCCTTACTCCTAGGTCAGCCAGTGGAGCGCACTACCAAAATATATGCTCTGTCTTGAGTACCGTTCCTGTCAAGATCCAGCGCCAAAGTACGAGTCGTGTTGGCTGACAATACACCAGGGTACTGAGAGGCCGGTGTGTGAGATGACAAATTGTGGGCAGAACTAGCTACTCATCACTCATGCCAAGCGAAAGAGAAGGCTGCCTGCAAGCTTCTGCAAGGTGAACCCTCACTCCATTACCTAAACCAACATTATTTTATGCTGTGTTTTGCTTCCTTCAGGATTTCTTTCTGGAAGAGTTTTTGAAAGTAATCTCGTTCATCAGACTTGTTATAATTTCTTTAAAACTTCCTCCGGGGATGTTTTTCATCACGCAGCTATCTCTGAGCATCCTGCGTGCTAAAGTGCTAGGGATTCTCAGCAGAGAAAATTGATTTCCTTTATTATATGAAATGTGACCTTTATTTTCCCTTTACATTACATTGGTATTTGATGTGGATTTCCATTTTTGAAAGCACCAGTATGGTAAAAAGACACTATCAGTGTCTGATATGCTAAATGCCAATTCTGGGAATTGAGTGCCCAGAGGCTAACTTGGAAATAGCCATCTTTGTTTGCCCACTGCAACAACCTCAAATGAGAAATTATCTCATCATATTACTCATCTAGATTATAGTGCAGAGAGCAGTCCCCTAAAATGACTAAGCCTCAAAATAACTGTCTTCTGGCCCAGAACATTATACTGGCCACATCGATGCTCCATGGTGCTCCCCTTCCTACTCTTCTCTGCCCTGCACAGGCTGCCTGTAACACTGAGGTGCCACCTACTTGTCTTTTGAAGGGCCCTCAGTATCCCCTTCAGTATGGATTTCACTGAGCTTAAGTGATTTGTTCTTAAATTAAAATGAGATATGAAATAATGTCCTTGACTAGATTCTTTACCTGATAATGTTAATATGGACTAGACATTGATCAACTTTTTTTAATGTTTTTTATTTATTTTTGAAAGAGAGAGCATGAGCAGGGGAGGGTCAGAGAGAGAGAGGGAGATACAGAATCCAGAGATAGGCTCCAGGCTCTGACACAGGTCAGCAGTCAGCACAGAGCCCGACATGGGGCTCAAACCTACAAACCGTGAGATCCTGACCTGAGTGGAAGTCAGATGCTTAATCGACTGAGCCACCCAGGTGCCTTTGATCAACTTTTTATGTAAGAAAAGCTTCAAAGGCAGTAACAGACACAAGGTAGTGTAAAACTAGTTGTGTATGACATGATACATATGGATAGAAAGTGTATTTCTAAATACAGCCTCCACCTATTTTCCTTATGTGCCACTGGTGCAATGGATTCACAACAGGACTATTTGGCTCATTCAATCACTTAGTCATTTACTGATTTACTAAATTAATATCTGAGGAAAGCCATTCTATCATTGAATTCTTTTTCATCTCTGAATTTTCCTAGCTCTTTGCAAGTCACTTATAATACTATTTTTAATAAGTAACCACAAATATCTCTAATCTTAAGGAAAAAAATGTGCTGAGAATTTTTTATGATGCTAAGATTGATGCACAATTATTCTTACTGCAGCATTTTTTATACTAAAAATGTAGAAATAATATAAATATTTAACAATGGAGAAATAATTTGATGATAGAACATGTGTACAATCAAGTGCTATAAAGCCATGTCAGTGCTCATTTGAAATTTTTAAAAATGGCAAAATATTTGTTTGATGGTGTTCATCATAAAAGAATATGAAAAAATTTTTTCTCATTCCTAATTCGAATTATAATTAAACAATTATGAATAAAATGTACTCAAAGTTAATAGTGATCATTTCTGGATTAGAAAATTAAGAATATTATCTGTTACTTTCTTTATATGTAATATATAACACAGAAAGAAGCATATATATATTAAGCATATATACCTTTTACAATCACAAAACAAAACCACAAGATCTGCTTTGTGTCTGTGTATGTGTGCGTGTGTTTGTGTGTCTGTGTGTGTGTTTCAGTAAACCCATTATGTATATCATACTATGTTACCTCTGTAAGGGATTCAAAAGAAAAATAAAGTAATAGACTGATTCTCATGGAGTTTGCAAGGTAATGGGGGATACTAAAGAGACAAAAAATGATTTTTAAAATAGCAATAAAAAATGATTAACATTGAACCCAAAAAACTTATACTACAGGGTAGTATCACTAAGTGAGTTAAGAAATGTGGATTTAGTGGGGCTTCAGGAGCAGGAAATAGTGCATGGAGGCAGAGCCAGAGGATTTGAACAGGCGAAGAAAGGGAGAGACAGGAAAATCCATTAAAGCATGGCATCAATCCATGCTTTCCCTTTTTTTCAGAATCTTTATTAGAGGAGAGTTTATATTACATAGTCAGGATTCAATTATCTAAAGAGGAGCCATTCCATCTATTTTAAACAGAAAAGGTTATAAAACAGGAAATTAGGAGCTTACAAACCATAGAAAGGCTTGCACAAAGTCAGAAACTCAAGTTTTAAGAACCGGCAGAAAACCAATAATACTTCATAGTTCCTCTGCACATCTGTGGCAAGTAAATAGCAAATGAAAACAGAGGTCATTACAAAACTCATCTCTGTAAAACCCTAGTCTGCAATGAAAGTAAGAATAGAACAGCTTCTGCCTCTTTTCTTTTCAAATCATATATAAGTGTGTCTACTGGGCCGAAGGTCCATCTATACAAAACACTAGAGACAAACTTGTCTAGAAAATGTCTTCTCAGGTCCGTAGCCTTTGCCACACAGGGGGAGCAGAAAAGCGCCTAAGAATGACTGCCGAGTACCTAACTCCCCACATATTTACCGCATACAGTTTCTTATAATAAAGCCTTGAAAACCAGAGTAACAAATTTATCTTTAAAAAAAATAGGGCTCCTTAAGCAGATGAAAAAAATACTGTGTCACAAAAGTGAGTGTCTTAGGAAACTATCTTTCTATGGCAAATGTATTCTGAGTTGCTTCACAATCACAGAGTACCATGGAACAAACACCAACAGCCTCCAAGAACCAAAAGGAAATCAGAAGTAGAGTCGTAGTTATATGGGGTCAAGTTGAGGGCCATGTGCCCAAATCTCACTGTGCTTCTGAAGATGGTTTACACAAACCACGTAGCCACTCTGACCCTTTCAATAGGTCACTCTGCTCCAACAATAAATTCGGTATGAAAGCATGATATCCAACTGGTTTTTAAAGTGCTCTGGTTGCAAAGCACAGACCTAACTTAGAGCTTCTACAGTCAACTCTGAGCAAATGACAACTGTCACAGTCCTGTGCCCTAGCCCTTCATGGTGATGTTTGCACTCAAATGCTATGTTCATGTCATTGCATATGTGATCATCAACATTTCTCCCTACATGGTTTAGTAAAATTTTATTTTAGATATCCAATACATTATAAATAGAATGATTTTGATATAAATCCCCACTTGTTGAAAGATAATTTCTGTTTACAAAAAAATATCAAATGGAAAAAAAAACCCTCCAAAAAACCAAAACCCTTAAACTCTTCTCACTTGTGGGTATAGGGTGGGTGAGGTAATTTCTTACAAAAGAGAAAGTTGTGAAGAATTTTGAACAATGTACCTTTCTTGTCTACAACCCACTGGTCTGAAAATTCTTTGGATGCAGATGGTGTGCTTTATGTTTCCCAATGCTACTGACCTCAGACACTAGCCTACAGCTCTTGTTTGATGAGTAAATCTATTCTAATAGCCTTCATATCTCTGCTGCTATATCACAAGTCCACATGGAGAGTTGAAATGATGGAAGTTTTTTGGCCTAGAGTTTTATTGTACTAGAAACCATCAACAGAGACATTGAAGGAGAAAGAAGTCGAGGAAGAGGAGGAGGAGGAGGAGGAGGAGGAGGAGGAGGAGGATGGAGAAAGTAAAGAAGAAAGGAAGGATATAAAAGGGAAGGAGGTATGACATAAAACCTGTACAAAGTGCATGAACAAGAGCTTACCCAAAGGAGCTATAGGAAGAGCTGGGTGAAACATGCAACAGGACAAAATGGAAACATCTATGGTCTTGACAAGGCCCCATTAAAAGAGATCTGTGTTTAATATGCCCACACTTAGAAAGCAAGGCTGAGACTATGGAAAATTTGTAGATAGGCTCCTTCCTAAATACTTTTGGGAAGATGTTCTGAACCATGACAAATCTCTTGAGTGGAGGCAAATAGAAAATTCTATATAAAAAGTCATGATACATGGATAGTGTTCTCTGTGATCTATTTCCTAAATTGATTGATTTTTTTATAAAAGTGTTCATATTATTGACATTGATATATGTCTTATGATCTTATCTACTCAGCTCAGCTACCAGGAACTATGATCAAAGGGAGCACTTCTGCTACTTTTGGAGAATTTCTTTCAAGTCAATTTTCCTTGGATCAGCTTTCAACATAAATTTTGTCCCTTGTGGAGAAATTCAGTACAATGTATGCAGGCCCATAAAATAGGAAAGCCTATTTTCATCAAGGAAGTGGGGCGCCGCATATTTATGTACAATGCCCCATGTAAATCAGGAAACTACAAAACTAAAGGCATTAAAAACTCCAGGTCTTTCTACAGAATACTGTGGTTGGTGCATTTTTATGTGGAAAAAAAAGTTAAAGCTGAAACGCAAATTTTTCTGTGTGGTTGCAGTGCTTTTGCTTGAATAAAGATGTACAGCTAGGAAGAATTGCCATCAATTCACAACATATTTTTCTTTCCAAAGTTACATTTCTCTTATAAATATCCCTGGAAAACAACCTGAAGAATCCAATAAACCCTGAATCACTTTATCAATATGACCTTATTTCTAGTTAAATGTTCTCGTCAGCATCCTGAAGGAAAAACTGAAATCTGTGATCTTTTGATGAGCAGATGAAACCTGTGATTTGGAGCTGAGGGTTTTGAGAGAGAGCCTCCCTGTCCTGGACCCTACACAATGCCAACTGTGCACTTTGTCACTTTTGTTCCGTTTTGGTTACCTCCACAGGCAGAAAGAATTTTTGTGCTGGTCGTATAATTAAACAGCAGGCTTTAGGTTTAAATGCCCCAGGAGGGGTTTTTATTCCCCCTTTCTCTGACCCTCTCCTCCCAAACTTTTCCACCCCATGAGTAGCAGGTTTGCAAAGCTTGCCTTTACTGTCCACTCGGTCTGTATTTTTATCTGATTGGGAATGATATACCTGCAGAGGTTTTGCTTTTTATCCTCTCCTCTATTTCAAAACTAGTTTCTCCCTCAGTCCTGACACTGGCAATCCTTTGTGGTTTTTCTTGGACCTCAAAGGCTTAATGGTCCAGCACAGAACTTGAACCTGTGGACATATATCCCAACCACCTCTAACACCAGCTTCAGAGAAGTTCAAGGAGCAGCCCCTCAGAAGAGCAGAAGTGCCCGTGGTTAAATGTTCCAGGGAGGTTTTTGTCTTTAAAATCAAGTGAATATATTAAAGGATTAGTTTAAAATCTACAGCACTCAGCCAGATCGCTTAGGGAGGTTTCTGGATTTGCTGCGGGTATGAAGATGAAACAGTCTAAAAATTAGCTCTCTTCCAGAACGTTCGGTGGCCCCTTTCCTGGGGAAGGGGGCAGGGAAGAGCATGAGTGGAGGAGGAGAATTCCTGCAGGAGACTAGTTATGCGGAAGTTGGGTAAGAGTAAATGCCAAGTTGCCTCACGGGAACACCAACAGAGTTACAAGTGCAGTTAAGCAGATATGATTAAAGGAGGCATTCGAGTATTCTCATCAAGACTCCTCTGGGATACTTTCTTGAAACTTCAGAAGAATTAAGCTACTATTTCAAATACGTGGGGATTAAGATTTTGCTCATTTCTTTGTTCTGGATTATCTCTTAGGGAAGGCCTAACATGAGAAAGTGGAGAAAGCAGAGAAAGTAGAGAAAGTGGAGAGAGTGGAGAGAGTGGCGGTGGAGAGAGAGAGAGAGAGAGGACAAAACTAACATTTATATATTACCCATGTGTCCAAAACTGTTCTTACAAATATTAACTTGTCTAATCTTCAAACCCTGTACACAGTATTATTATTACTCCCATTTTACATATGAGGAAAATGAGGTACAGAAAGGTAAATAACTTGATCCAGAATTCATAGCTATTTGGTGATAGCTGGGTTTCCAACCCAGGAAATGTGACCTCAAAGTCTAAGTACTTCAGCAACTGGACTTGTGACAGCAACATTATGACTCTATTTTTAAGTCCCGCTGAGGCTAAACACACAACCACACACACACACACATACACACAGGTCTCCCAAACCTCAGTTGTTCAACACGCGAGAAACTGACTTCTCATGCTGTGGCCAATGCAGGCTGCTGGTGATGTCCTGCTCCTATGTTCCCTGAGGGACTCAGGCTGATGGAGGTGGCATGTCTACATGTGCTTCCATAAAAACCATCCCAGTGGGAATGGGAGGTAGTGAGTCACACCACAGCTCTTAAAGCTACACTGTCTGTCATTCCCTCTCATTGCCATGTAAAGTCCATTGTGTATATATACCACATCTTCTTGATCCACTCATCAGGTGATGGACATTTAGGCTTGTTCCATGTTTTGGCTATTGTTGACATTGCTGCTATGGACATTGGGGTACATGTGCTCCTATGCATCAGCACTTTTGTATCCCTTGGGTAAATCCCT
>NC_043705.1:81532873-81616976 GCF_006229205.1 Suricata suricatta | reverse complement strand
TCATCCATACTGCATTTGTCAACATAAGTCATATGGCTATACCCAGTCTTTTTTTTTTTTAATTTTTTTAATGTCTTATTTATTTCTGAGACAGAGAGAGACAGAGCATGAGCAGGGAGGGGCAGAGAAAGGGACACACAGGATCTGAAGCAGGCTCCAGGCTCTGAGTTGTTAGCACAGAGCCCAATGTGGGGCTTGAACCCAGGAACGTGAGATCATGACCTGAGTCAAAGTCGGATGCTTAACTGACTGAGCCACCCAGACTTAAGGAACCTGAGAAATCCAATCCTTCCTTGTTTAGTAAAGCGGGTGGGGCGGTTAGCCAGCCACAGTGGACAAACAGCACTAACAATGGTCAGCACACCTCTCTGGGACGCTCACAGTTGCCTTATCTTAACAGTCCACCATTATAACTTCCCCCACTTTAACTGGAAAATGATTTTTAAATCTCCAAGGAAAGACCCACCTTACTTAAACTTTGGGTTCTCCAGTGCATATTTACTGAGAATATTTTTGTCCATTTACCTTAAAGCCCAAGGATTTTTGAGCATATAATCCAGAAAGGGACTTAAAAATCAGTGGGCTTTCTGCTCTGTATTTCTTCCCTGTGGCAATATGTATGGGTGATTATCTGCTTCACAGAGAAGACAAACAGCAGTTAACATTTCAAAAATACTACTCTATCACACTACTGATAAATGATGATAAAATCTGAGAGTTCAGAGGTTAGTGCAAAGATTTCTTTACTTTTTCAGTCAAATCATTTTTCGGTCATTAAATTCAATCTCATTTGGGAATTTATGTATCTCTTGTTCCTAGTCTTTTTCCCTCTCCAGTCTCCATGTGTACTTTCTGCTCCCCACCTTCCACTAGTATTAAAGTCAGGATCCAAGCCCTTCACATTCAGATCTGAGAGCCAAGGGTAGATCTTTCATATGTATCACTGATGGAGTATTTAGAAACTCAGAATGAAATTTTCTATGGCAAAAACAAGCATTTGTCATGTTAATAGTGATGGTCTTTTGCAGAAGTTTCTTCTACTGTTTTATGAGGAGGATTTCTATCCCTTTCCTCCATATAACCAGGAGATCTCTCCTACAAGGGATGAGCCATCACTAAGTCTGCATTCCACCATTGTATACAAGGACTTGGGATGTCCTGTGTACCTGACGAACTATCTCCCACACCCATTGTTGGTCTCATCTCTCTAACACTAAAACCTTTCTGACTCATTAATTTTGTAATTGAAACATAGGCACTAACTCTAATATCTCAGTAGTATTGCTTAAGTCAGTACTTTTATATATGCCTATGTCAGCAGTTTTTAAAGATGAGGATTCCTTTTAAAAATATAGTTGAAAAAAGATATACAGATGGAAAATAAGTATATGCAAAGAGGTTCCACATCACATTTTAGAGAAATGCAAATTAAAACACCCATAAGCTACAACTATATACCTATTAAAATGGGCAAAATCTATAACACCAAATGCTGGTGAGGGTGTAAGGCAATGAGAAGTCTCACTCACTGTTTATGGGAATGGTACAGCCACTTTGGAAGACAATTTGGTAGTTTCTAACAAAACTGTATATACTCTTACTATAAGATCCAGCAATTGTACTCCTATCCAAAGGAACTGAAAATTTATGTCCACGCAAAAACCTGTACACAGATGTTGACAACAGTTTTCTTCATAACTGCCTAAACTGGGAAGCAAGCAAGATACCCTGCAGTAGATGGAAGGATAAATAAACTGTCTTGCATCCAGACAATGGAATACCACCCAGTGCTAAAAATAAATGAGCTATCAAGCCATGAAAGGACATGAAGAGGCTTAAATGCATGTTAGTAAGTGAAAGAAGCCAATATGAAGAGAATCTCCTGATTTACATTGTGTTCACATGCAGATATTTGTATGCTGAAGCTCTTGATCTGGAATCTCTGAATGACAAAAGGCAGGATACCTGACCCCTACACACTTAAAGTACAAACTGAATACAATTTTTATATGGAATTGACAATGTTCCAACTCCCACAGTCCAATTCATTCAAGGTCCAGAATGTCTTTCTTGTCATCATTTGTGCAATAGCATCAAAACAAAATAAGCAAGCAGAACTCCATAAAACTCTACTGGTTGCTCTTGAACTATTCTTTTTTTTTTTTTTTTTAACATCCAGATTCCTCCTGGCTATCCTGTTCACTGCTATGTGACCTGATAGAACTGAGTGTATATAATAATGCCTGGCCATCTCTATTCACAGGGCAGTGGGCTATAAAATTGAGAGGTAACGTTAGCAGCCAGCACTTGGTACACGCTGTTCCTTCGAAGGCCACTAACAATCATGAGAGCTGATATAGAGGAGGCTCTTGGTACTAAGTTAGGGAGGAAAAATAAAAACTTCAAAAATGACGTGGACCCTAAATTTCTGGAGAGTAGTTGTGTTTATAAAGACTTTGTTAGACTTCTAAAACTCTGTTTTAACACAATTTTTTTAAGAGGAAAGAAAGGATTTAGCACAGTAGCTCCACAGTATAGCTGTTATGTTTAACAGAGGTGCTGTTGTTTGATGTTACTTGTGGGTTTATTGATCCTTTTCAGTTACTGTGGTAGCTCTCTGTAAGAATTTTAGAGTTATTTCCCAGTTACCCACTGAAGCCTTATTCATCCTTTGTTCTTTTTTTTTTTTTATTGCTTCCAAACACAATATATTCTCTAGCAATGAAAATGGGATTCTGTCGGAAAAGAACAAATTTATTCTCAATAATTATTGGCAAGCAATTGGGTAACAGAGTTAATAACTTCTGTTAAATTATCTGGGTCTCAACCTGGAATTTATTCTCCTGCAAAGCTGAAATCCAGGAGAATTTTCCTGAAACCAGGACCACAATACTGCAGAGGAGAGAAAACAAGTCAGTCGTCAGTGACAGTCATTCATTCCGTTACACATATTTTAGGCTGGAATAGACTGTTTCTTTTGTTCCAGAATTACAAGAGCTCTACTAACAAGAATGAAACAGTCTAGAGTTGTACAAAGAGGTGATGATCTTAGAGCAGGGATAATTAAAATCCTGGTAAAGAAAAAAAAACCCAACACAAAATGAAATGAAACCAACTTCTGGACTTAAAAAAAAAAATTAAGCCTAATCAAAAAAGTAAATCTCCAAAGTATGTTGAAGAAAAAATAAGTGACAGAGAAAACTATAGGCCATGTGATACAATTTATTTAATTTCAAAATATGTAGTTTTGTGTTACTTATGCACACAGTGCACACCAGCGTCAGCTTGATGGTTACTCCTAAGGGGGAGAAGCATTAAGAAATGGCTTTAACTGCATCTATTACATTTTATTTGGTGAATATAATTGATGCCTGCAACATTATTCCCTATATTTTTCTATATCCTTTATATATTTTATAATTTAAAAAGATTCAGAGTGCTTTCCAAAGAATATGTCAACCTTGAAATAAGCAGCAGGCAATGAACGCAGACTAGCATCATACTTAAGAGAAAAGTTCACAAAAGATAACAAAGGAAGAAGGGGGGCAGGGGAAGGATCAGAATGAAGAGCAAGTGAATTCAATTAGCCTGATCCTCTATAGGTTTCTTAGCCTATACTCAGCCAAAAATCAGAGCACAAAATAAAAGTGTATGCATAACTTTTTTGTTTATTAAATTTGTCATTCTGGATTGCCTTACCCATAATCAGTGCTCAATTTACTTGCCTGGCAGGGTGACCCTGACCATCCAAACCTGAGGTGAGTCCTCTTGTGGCTTCCCCTTGTTGGTTGTTGTTGCTACAATTTTCAGAATATAATTATCTCTCAGTTTAAAGGTATCAAAAGATGACTTGATGAGTTCCCTGAATTTTAGATATACTCCTTTCTATCCTCATCTGCACAGCAATCCCCCTAGATCCTCACTGGGATACAGGGATAAAGTTCATTGAACTTTCGATAATTTCCCCAACCAGTATGCTAATTCTTTTCTTTGCTGGTTAAATAGCATGAGGAGCCCAAAAAGTCCAAGGGGAAGTCACAGCTTAAGGCGCAATGGATCTGTTGCTAGATCCGTTGGTAAAAGCATTACTTCATCAGTCCTGAGAATGAGGACTTTTAATCTAGCGATCCAAAGACTGCATAGATGAGAAATACCATTTCACAAGTGTATCTCTGGAAGACATAGTGAGAGGGACAATCCTACACCCACATAGTCATAGTCCCCAAAACCATTTAGTTTAGCTATTGAGTACATAGCATGAAATACTGGTCATTAGTTCATTGTATAAACTGCAACCTTGTGAACAGATCCCTGTATCTTGTGGAGAATGATACTCTAGC
This sequence comes from Suricata suricatta, assembly GCF_006229205.1. Classification (NCBI taxonomy): domain Eukaryota; kingdom Metazoa; phylum Chordata; class Mammalia; order Carnivora; family Herpestidae; genus Suricata; species Suricata suricatta. The sequence continues at coordinate 81,612,636 of NC_043705.1, read as the reverse complement.
TGGTGCCTTAACTGAGCTTTTAAGAAGCCATTCTATCATCCTATTAGGCAAGTTTTTCCACATGATGTGTTAAGGTAGTAGCATTGGATTACATGGGTGGTCATGCACCCATCATCTTATCTTCTTTATCAGAAAGTCTCCTGTAGTATAGGCAGTGGTATGCAGATATGATGTTGGTAAGTCAGGCATTCAAAGTCTTCAAAGAATAGTGTTGGCAGAGGCACTACAGGTTATGAAAGTGAATCCATATCTGAGCTATAGGATATGGATTGGCAACTCCTATAGTTAAAATGAGTCTGGTATCATCAACCTGCCCCTAAATATCTACCTGGTCTCTCTGAAGAATAATCAGATCAAGGACTTGGTGTTGATCTGTGCTGGCTGGAGGGCAGTCAGAAATCCTCAGCTTTAGTGACAGTCAGCCTCTACACCTGCTGTGACCACTCCTCTGCTCACAGTCCCATTGTGTAATTAGGGGGATAACCAAGGAGAAAGACTAGCTAACATCCACAAAACGAGTCATCCTACACAGCTGATATTTAGTGACTCCTCTGAAGGAGATGCTGATGGGATGTGAGACACATTCTCAATCTGTGCCCACTCTCCTAGGTCTATCCACATATCTCTTCCCCAAAATTCATTTCTAGTCTGCTAATCTTGTTCTTTCAACAACCCTAAATAACCAAACCATGTATATCCATACCTTACATCAATTATTCATTCATACACCATGAACATTCAAGTGCATGCTTGTGGCCCTGCCCACTGGGGAAATGTCCCTTCATAACTGCCTTCTGTGACCATGTCTGAGAAGGATGCAATGCAGTGGTGACTCACTCTTGCCTAGCAGTAACATACTGAGCTCTGTTGGTTATGGATAGAAACTTCACAGAAACCATAATTTTTTTGAGAGAAGTAACAGGAATTTGAACCCCCGTTCATGCAATTTACTTGTGCCTCCTGACTCTGTTTGAACATTTCTATCATAAAAGGATTCCTGCTGCACCTGCCTGGCATTATGACCTTAGAAAATCTGTTAACACCTTAAACATGATGGGCACCTCTAGTGGCATATTCTCATAAGGTTCCTTTGTCACACTTTAACTTTCTCCTAGGGCACAGTAGCACACCACAAGCTGCTTTTCAAATAGTAAGTTATATTCTTCTCCAGAACATAGCACTTTTCCTGAATCTTAAAGGTCTCCACTGTGGCTCTCCTATGGGGGCTTTCCAGAGACTGTGCAGAGTATCTGTATGCCCAAAATGTTACCTGTAGCACCACTGAATCTATTGGGCCATATAATTAATCCAAGAGACAGGTTCCTAGAAGAGACTGAACAGGGATTCTTTTTGTGTGGTGTATGTACTGAGGATGGCTGTCAGGAAAGGAGGGTGATGGTAGAAAATAGATTTAAGTCTTAATCCTCCAGGGCCTCTGCAAATTAGTCAAGTTAAGATGAAACCATCAGGGGAATTTATAATCCAATATTACCCATGTCCTCATAAAACAGGGAAAACAGGACTCACCGACAGACAGGCATACAGGGAAAATGCCATGTGAAGAAGGCAGAGATTAGGTGACACATCTACAAGCCAAGGAACATCAGTGATTGCTAGCAGGCCAAAAGGAACTAGGAGAGAGATATGGATGGGATTCATTCTGAGAGCTCTCAGAAGGAACCAATTCTTCCAACACCTTATCTCAGACCTATAGCCTCCAAATATGTGAGACAACAAATTTCTGTTATTTAAGCCACCCAGTTTGAAGTGCTTTTTACAACAGCCCTGGAAAACTAATACAGAGCATGACGGAAATTTGGGTTGTGGTAAAAATGCTCTTTTGATTAGTATGGTGATCCAATGAGTTCAAGACTCATAGAATGTGAGAAATAAGCTTAGGAATTCCTTGAGCTTGCACCAATGGGTTAACAAGACATAAAGAATTAGAAAGCCACAGGATGAACACACTCAAGATTGGGTAAACAAGATTAGGTAAACAGGGCAAATGCCCCCAGTATAGGACAAAAGTATTAAAAAAAAAAAAAAAGGAAATCTCAGAATGGACACATCCAAAATGAGGTAAACAAGATTCTGTATTCAGAGAGGAGTCGCCCAACAACTTAGTACAATAGCAGAAAGCTGCTTTCACAGGAAGAAAGGACCAAAACAGGAAAACAGGACTCTAGACTTCAGCAGGGCAAAGTTGCCCAGAGGAGAGCTAATTAGCAAAAGAAAGGTGCCTCACTGACCCTGAGGTAGCATGCTCTGTCTTTCTTGTCCTCTAGGCCAGTTTAGGTAAAGAGAGGTGGAGCCTCTGTCTGCTGTAAACAACCTTCCCCCTACCAGAGCTTTGTTTTGTATTGACTCTAACCTCTAACACCCTATTCCTTCAAACCCCCTTTCCCTCATGCCCATGAGTTAATGTTCACAGTTCTGTTGTATCTTTGTGTATGTCCATCACACTTGTAAGCCTTCTGATCCTAATAAAAATGGAGCAAGAACCCTTACCTGGGGCTCCTGTCTCCTCCCAGGTATTAGCCTCTATCACATTTCAATCCTGTGTCCACTCTCTTAGTGGATAAGAGATAACTTCAGACCCAGAGTCTATGACAATAGAACGCTATACTTAACATGGCTTATTTTGTTAGATGTAAATTATTCTTCAATACAGTTGATTTTAGTAAGTAAAATTAACGAATTAGTCATTATTTCAAATCTATGGCTGCTTTTAGTCATTTTTTGCTCTTCATGCTTGTAGACTACTTCATGTCAGTTACTAATTACAGAAAATTAATTTAGGTTATCATAAGAATGTAGGAAAGTGCTGCATAGTGGGTGCAAGGAAGAGTTTGTCTGGAATTCAGTGATTCATTGGGTACCTTCTTGTGTTTGCATGTAAATTGGCAACTGCCGACAAAGCAGGTATAAGAATAATTCCCTATACTCCCCTCCACTCCATATACTTCAAATACATAGAAATTCTGGGTAATATGTTTTAATTTTTAAAAAAATCTCCAGGAGACAATTTTGTTCATGAAGTTTGAGTTAAGACTTGGGAAAGAAGATAAGAAAAGCCTAGGACAGAGGAGAGACTGGATAAGATAATCGTTAAAGTCTAGGGTTTTAGGAGGTACCTGGGTGGCTTAGTCAGTTAAGTGTCTGACTCTTGATGTCAGCTCAGGTCATGATCTCAGAGTTGTGAGATCACACCCTGCATCAGGCTCTGCGTTGGGCATGGAGCCTGCTAAAGATTCTCTCTTTCAATGCTGTCTTCAGAAATCAAAGACCTAAGAACTAGTCAGGATGAATTTAAAAATGCCATAAATGAGATGCAAAATAAAGTAGATGCAGTGACAATAAGTATTGCAGAAGGAGAGGAGAAAATAGGTGAAAAAGATAAAATTATAGAAAATAATGAAGCTGAAAAAAGAGGGAAATAAAATTACTACATAAGAAGAGGAAATTAGAGAACTAAGTGATTCCATGAAACAAAACAATATCTGTATCATAGGAGTCCCAGAAGAAGAAGAGCAAGAAAAGGGAGCAAAAGCATATTCTGAGCAAATTATACCTGAGACCTTCCCTAATCTAGGGAAGGAAACAGGCATCCACACTCAAGACACAAAGAACTCCCTTCAAAATCAACAAAAACAGGTCAACACTATGATATATCATAGTGAAACTTGCAAAATACAAAGATAAAAAGATAATTCTGAAAGCAGCTAGAGACAAGGGTAGACACATAAGGTTAGAAGCAGACCTTTCCTCTGAAACTTGGCAGGCCAGAAGGGAGTGGCAGGAAATATTCAATGTTCTGAACAGAAGAAATATACAGCCAAGAATCCTTTATTCTTCACATCTGTCATTCACAACAGAAAAAGAGATAAAGACTTGCCCAGGCAAATAAAAACTAAAGGAGTTCATGACCTTTAAACTAGCCCCACAAGAAATTTTAGGGGAGACTTGCTGAGTGGAGGGGGAAAAAAAAAAAGAAAAAGACCAAAGCAAAAAACACTATGAAGGACCAGAGAACATTACTAAAAACACCAACTCTACAGGTAACACAAGCTCTAAATTCCTACCTTTCAATAATCACTCTGAATGTAAATGAACTAAATGCTCCAATCAAAAGACATAGGGTATCAGAATGGATTAAAAAAAAAAAAAACAAGATCCATCTATATGCTGCCTATAAGAGACTCATTTTAGACCTAAAGATACCTATAGATTGAAAGTGAGGGGATAGAGAACCATCTATGATGCTAATGGAGGTCAAAAGAAAGCCAGAGTAGCCATACTTAAACAAACAAGATTAAAAAAAAAAGTCTGTAACAAGAGATGAAGAAGAGCATTATATCATAATTAAGAGATCTATCCATCAAGAAGATCTAACAATTATAATATTTATGCCCGCAATTTGAAATAAACCAATTAGTCACAAACATAAGCAAACTCATTGATAATAATACCACAATAGTAGGAGACTTTAATATCCCTCTTACAGCAATGAACAGATCATATAAGCAGAAAATCAACAAGGAAGAATAACTTTAAATGACACAGTGCACCAGATGGACGTAACAGATATATTCAGAACTTTTCATCCTAAAGCAGAAGAATACACATTCTTCTCGAGTGCACATGGAACATTCTCCAGAATAAATCACAGACTAGGTCACAAATCAACCCTCATTAGGTACAAAAAGATCAAAATTATATCATGCATATTTTTAGATAAAAACTCTATGAAACGTGAAATCAACCACAAAAAAACCTTTGGAAACACTTTGAAGACATGGAAGTTAAACAACATCTGACTAAAGAATGAATGGGTTAACCAGGAAATTAAAGAAGAAATTTAAAAATATATGGAAGCTGATGAAAATGAAAACACCATAGCCCAAACCCTTTGGGATACAGCAAAGGCAGTGCTAAGAGGAAAGTGCATTGCAATTCAGGCCTATCTCAAGAAGCAAGAAAGCTCTTTCTATCTAAAGGAGCTAGAAAAGGAGCAAAAAATAAAGCCCAAAGCTGGAAGAAGGGAAATAATAAAAATTAGAGCAGAAATAAGTGATAAACAAACAAACAAACAAACAAACAAAAAACAGAACAGATCAGTGAAAGTAAAGGCTGGCTTATAAGAGAATAAACAAATGATAAACTCCTGACCAGAATGATCAAAAAGAGGACCAAAATAGATTAAATCACAAATGAAAGATGAGAGATCATAACTGATACCACAGATATACAAATAATTATTAGAGAATACTATGAAAAATTATATGCCAACTAACTGGGCAATATGAAAGAAATACACAAATTCCTAGATATCCACACACCACAGAAACTCAAACAGGAAGAAATAGAAACTTTGAACAGCAAAAAAATTGAGTTATCCAAAATCTCCCAACAAATAAGAGTCCTGGGCCAGATGGCTTCCCAGGGAAATTCTACAAGACATTTAAAGAGTTAATGCCTATTCTCCTCAAACTGTTCCAAAAAATAGAAATGGAAGGAAAGCTTCTAAACTCACTTTATGAAGCCAGCATTACCTTGATTCCCAAACCAGAAAAAAACACCACTATAAAGGAGAATTACAGGCCAATATCCCTGATGGAATTAATGCAAAATTTCTCAACAAGATACGAGCAAATTGAATTCAAGAGTACATTATAACAATTATTCACCATGATGAAGTGAGATTTATACCTGGGCTACAGGGCTGGTTCAATATTCATGAATCAATCAATGTGATATACCACATTAATAAAAGAAAGGATAAGAACCATATGATCCATACAATAGATGCAGAAAAAGGCATTTGACAAAATACAGCATACTTTCTTGATAAAAACCCTCAAGAAAGTAGGTATAGAAGGAATATAACTCAATATCAAAGAGGCTGTCTAAGAAAGGCCCACAGCTAATATCATCCTCAATGGGGAAAAGTTGACAGCTTTCCCCCTGAGATCAGGAACATGACAGGGATGTCCACTCTCACCACTGTTGTTCAACATAGAACTGAAAGCCCTACCTCAGTAATCAGACAACCAAAAATAAATAAATAAATAAAAGGTATATAAATTGGCAAAGAAGACATCAAATTCTCACTCTTTGCAGATGACATGGTACTTTCCATGGACCCAAAAGACTCCACCAAAAAACTGCTAGAAGTGATACATGAATTCAGGAATGTCAGAAGATATAAAATCAAAACAGAAATCTGTGGCATTTCTATACACCAATAATGAAGCAGAGGAAATGGATATCAAAGAATCAATCCCATGTACAACTGCACCCAAAACCATAAGAAGTCTAGAAACCTAACCAACCTAAACCTAACCGAAGAGGTAAAAGAACTGTATGCTGAAAATTATAGAAAGCTTATTAAAGAAACTGAGACACAAAGAAATGGAAAAATATTCTATTCTCATGGATTGGAAGAACAAATATTGTTAAAATGTTGACACTACTCAAAGAAATATACATGTTCAATGCAATCCCTAGCAAAACAACATCAGCATTCTTCACAGAGCTTGAACAAATAATCCTAAAATTTGTAGGAAGCCCAAAAAGGCCCCAAATAGCCAAAGGAATGTTGAAAAAAACAAACTGGAGGCAACACAATTCCAGACATTAAGCTGTATAACAAAGCTGTAATCATCAAGACAGTGTAGGGCTGGCACAAAACCAGACACATAGGTCAATGCAACACAATAGAGAATCCAGAAATGGACCCACAAATGTATGGCCAACTAATCTTCGACAAAACAGGGAAGAGTATCCAATGGAAAAAAAGACAGTCTCTTCAGCAAACAGTGCTGGAAAAACTGGACAGCAACATGTCAAAGAATGAAATTGAACCACTTCCTTATACCATACACAACAATGAATTCAAAATGGATGAAAGACCTAAATGTGAAACAAGAAACCATCAAAATCCTAGAGGAAACACAGGCAGAAACCTCTTTGACCTTGGCCAAAGCATGTGACATGTCTCCAGAGGCAAGGGAAATTAAAGCAAAATTGAACCATCAAACCATTGAAACCATAAAAAGCTTCTGCACAGCAAAGTAAATAATCAACGAAACTAAATGACAACTGACTGAATGGGAGAAGATATTTGCAAGTGACATATCAGACAAAGGGTTGGTATCCAAAATCTGTAAAGAACTTATCAAACTCAACACTCAAAAAACAAATAATCCTGCAAAGAAATAGAAGACATGAATAGACACTTTTCCAAAGAAGACATCCAGATGGCTAATAGACACATGAAAAAATGCTCAACATCACTCATCATCGGGTAAATACAAATCAAAACCACAATGAGATACCACCTGACACCTGTCAGAATGGCTAAAATGAACAACCCAGGGAACAACAGATATTGGTCAGGATGCAGAGAAAGAGGAATATTTTTGCACTGCTGGTATGAAAGCAAACTGTTGCAGCCACTCTGGAAAACATTATGGAGATTCCTCAAAAAGTTGAAAATAGAACTACCCTACAACCCAGCAATTATACTACTGGGTATTTATCCAAAGGATACAAAAATGATGATTTGAAGGGGTACATATATCCTGATATTTACATATCAACAATAGCAAAATTATGGAAAGAAACCAAATGTCCAACGACAGATGAATGGGTAATGGAGATGGGGTGTGTGTGTGTGTGTGTGTGTGTGTGTATACACACACACACACACACACACACACACAATGGAATATTACTTTGTGATAAAAAAAGAATGAAATACTCCCATTTGCAACAATGTGGATGACTAGACTATACTACACTAAACAAGATAAGTTAATCAAAGAAAGAAACATTTGTCAGTCATATGTGGAATTTAGAAAACACAACAGATAAACATAGGGAAAGGGAAGCAAATATAAGATAAAAACAGAGAGGGAGGCACACCATAAGTGACTCTTAAATACAGAGAACAACCTGGGGGTCGCTAGAGGGGAGGTAGGTGGGGAGAGGCTAAGTGGGTGATGGGCAGTAAGGAAGGCAGTTGCTGGGATGAGCACTGGGTGTCATATGTAAGTGATGAATCACTAGTTTCTACTCCTGGAACCAAAACTATACTGTATATTAACTAACTAGAATTTAAATAAATTTATTTTTAAAATATCAAGGGGGGAAAAAGATTCTCTTTTTCTCTCTCTCCTTCTGACTCCTTCTTCCCTGACTCTCCTTGTGCCTTCTCTGTCTCTGAAAAAAAAAAGTGTAGGGTTTTAGTATATACTATCCCTATGTTGGTATAGTAGAAAACCAGATCTGGCCTTCTTACATAAAGCTGAAAGCAGAGATAACACCGTCCTGTCCCTGAACCCTTACTTTATCTTTCTGTCACTCAGGCACAGCAATTGCAAAATTACTCTTTATAGATCTTGGTACTTTGGAATTTCTGAAAAAAATTGGTTGAAGAATGAGTCTAAATTTTAGTGGGGGAAAGTGATAAATTTAATTTGAAACATAACGAGGGTGAGGAGTGTTTGGAACATGTGAATGTCCCAAATGTCCAACAAGTTTACCTGGAAAAACCTGAAGAAAGGCAATAATGTACAGATGCACTGGGAGGCAAGGAGGGAAAAGCTGGAGTCTGAGGAAACCACTAGAAAAGAGTACGTAAAACAAGAAGGACAGTGGGCTAAAGTCTGAACCTCGGGCTCAGCAACACTTAAACAATGAGGAACAGCATCAGTGGTCACAGACAGGGAGGCCAACTGGGAGAAAACGGTGTCCCCAACACCAAGCACAGAGAGGGCAAGTGTCCGCAAGAGAAACCTGTAAACTGCAAATTGGAACATGTTCACTGCAACTGGCAATTAGATTATAGTTAATGATCTCTAAAAGCAGCTTCCAAAATGTTTGAGACTGTAAGAAAATCAGAGTAAATTGAGAAATGAACAATAAATGAGTGAATGGAATACATTTAATATTTATTATTTTCTATAATAGTGTAGAAAAAGAAGAGTAAGGGTAGAGTAAGAGACATTTACATGAGACCAGAGTTGAGAGGCTATGTCAGATAGAAGAAACACTGTCGAGTCAGGGTAGTTTGAAAATCAGAGACACTTGAGTTTCTTTTTTTCTTTTTTAATTTAATTTTTTAATGTTTTATTTATTTTTGATACAGAGAGAGACAGAGTATGAGAGGGGGAGGGTCAGAGAGAGAGGGAGACACAGAACCGGAAGCAGGCTCCAGGCTCTGAGCTAGCGGTCAGCACAGAGCCTGACGCGGGGCTCGAACCCACGAACGTGAGATCTGACCTGAGCCGAAGCCGGAGGCTTAACCTACTGAGCCACCCAGGCGCCCCCACTTGAGTTTCTTAAAAAGTGAGGGAAAAGAGCCAGTATAGAAAATACATTAGTAATGTAGGAGAGAGAGATGTCGGTAAATGGAACCAGACCTGTCCAAATGAGGATGGAGACTGGAATTAAGGGAACAGACGAAGAAGTGACCTGGGACACAAAGAGAGGACCCCTGTTTCTGAGAATTGGAGGAAAATCTGTCCGTTGGATATAAAGTACTGATAAGCCTCCTGTTAGAGAAACTAAAATTATCTGAAAGAGCATATACAGAGCCCTTGAAGTAATCAAAATGATTTAAAAGATATCAATGCCAATGACTGCTTTGCATGATGAAAGTCTGGTTTTTTTAGATGAAGGTCATATTATCTCAGCCACACTAAATCCAGCACATTTAGAGACTGCATGCATATAAAAACATATTCACCAAATAAGTCACATGGATAAAATTAACTGTCACTAAGAAGTCTGCATAGAAATGTAAAACACAATTTTCTTAGTATATTTTTCCCAAAGAGATTTACTTTGATAGAAAATAGAGTTGGGTCATGGGGAGTCATATAGCCCACAGCTTACAAAATTGCTCTTAGAAAATAATATCATTTCTCTGGTTAAATAGTATGCTGGACAAGGAAGTGTATTGTCTCTACCACTGTAGAAACACTGCAGTTGCACATCAGGGAGTGTATGCACGTGTGGAAGAAAGACAGGGGTCAGAAGGAAGCCCTATCCTCCTCCGCTTCTGTTTTTTCTTATTGCATGGATCATAGCAAAGAGATGCCAGCTACAAGCAGCCAATGCCTTAGGAATGAATTCTAATTTAACTTGAAACTGAACTAATGAACTGAACAATCTCTCCTTCCTGAGCTTCCTCTTGCTTTAGGTCAAATACCTAGTTACATCCCATTCCTAAGACTTTACTTCTATAAATTCCCATGTACAGTCAAGTATCTTTGTCTATTAATGCAAAAGACATACACATTAAACTATATGCAACAAAGGGCAATGAAAAACGGGTTACCATGGCTCCTTCTTTGTACCACCAAATAGCATGTGTAGTTAGTAAAAACACAAGTCTCCCCACCCTCCCTCTACCTAGCGATAGACTGTTTGACATACACTATCAGTAAATCTGGCAGTTTATTCATCTGATCACAATTTTAAAGCCCATCAATTACAGTGTTATTTCCTTCACTCAGATGGATTGTGTAAGATGGGGGGAAAAAGTTAGCAGCTAATGTAAATCAAATGTGTTGGCAGGTTAAATATTTGGTTCTTCAGGGAAACTCCCTCCCCTGTTGTTATGATGGTCTATATAACAATCACCAATTAAGTTGGGGACTTGGGGAGGTGCTCCTCACTTAATAAATGATACATCGCTGTTCAAGTCACACACACACTTAGTCCCAGCCTGTATGCCTGGGGTTTTCTAGAGCACAATTTCATACCACTTTCCATAGCTCCACACACCCGAAGCGGGAGTTAATTCATACTGGACACAGAAACAGCTCCCTACAACTCACTATTCTGAAGTAATCAAGTATGAAGCAAATCTCCTGTCCGAGAGTTAACGCCTTATTGCCCTGCCTGCCATGGAGTTCTGAGAGTCTGAGATATGTGCCTTGACCAAAAAGGATTAGGTGAACAGACATTTTCCAGAAATAATGACTTACGAGTGCCTGCCTCATTTCCCTTTGCCTGGTGACACCCTCACAAAGGCCATTTAGAAAGGCTCCGGCAGCTTGCAAGATACAGAATTTGAGTTCAAAAGCGTCCAAAAATGAGTGAAGATCATTTTTTTCCTCCTCTGGAGCATTTCTAATCACAATTTTGTTACTGCAGCCTAGATGTTGACTGAGATAAGCCTATTTGCCACTAAAAATAGCACCTTCTGAGCAACTTCTCTGTCTTCTGAAGCTCCCAAAGGAAGGCTCGCCAATGCTCTGCAGCTCATTACAACCAGAGTCTTCACAAATGGGAATATTCTTTGCTTTTTTTTTTTTCTTTTTAATACTGGAAGGTGTCAGATTGACAGTGCTTAACGGCGAGGGTCTGATTTGGGATTACGCTCATGGTACCAGGGAGGCTCAAGTGGCAGTGAGTCTGCCTGCCTCTGCCTTCCACAAGGCACTGAAAAGCAGGTTTCTCAGTCTGAGCAAGAAGAGTAACGTCCACATTCATTATCTGGCCACCTTCGTAGGGGCCAGACTTGCCAATTGAGATAATTAGGGCAGAACCAACTTCTCCACCTCCTGGGCACCGATACCTCCAAAGGCTTAATCAAAAAAGTCACCAGTTCTACAGTGCTTCCTACATATCACCACTTATAAAACTGAGCCATTTTAGTATACTATTTCTAGGCCAATTATTTACAGGTTATTCCTTTCAGAAATAAAATATGCGTGCATCCAAAGAGAGAGAGGACCTTCTTTACCTCCCTGTCCTAACTATCAAATCAAGATTCAGCTTCACCATTCCTGTAATAGATGAGTGCCATATTTACATTCATTGTTCATAGATAATTCTTCCTCCTACACACAGGAACTAGAAAACCACTAACTACATAGCATATTCTAAACAGGAATGGCCCAAAACAGAATTTCTAAGAGAAAGAAGGAATGTTCTATGAGAGTTTCTGTTCAGGTGGCTCATTATTTTTCAGGAATGGCTTCAAAAATAGTCCTGCTACGAGCATTAAGAATAGAGGGGTATCAGCTTCCACCAGAAGCAAACAGTCCTCTTGAGACATTCATTTTACTCCTGAGAAAATTAAGAAATCTCCCCACTTCATGCAAGTTCAGAAAAAAATGATACTCTTCTACTGATAGAAATGCAGTCTCTCAGAGCCTAGGCATGCTTCCAAAAGGACTTCTTGGCCCAGATTATTAAGGCTAACCTTTATACACTGCTGGACATGCTGAGGTCTGTCTTCAGGCACCTGAGACAGGGCAGTCTCTTCTGCTTCCTCATTCCATTAGTAAAAACAAAGCCAACAAAAACAATGCTTCCCTCACCCACTTGACTGGTGATTACAATTTCCTTCATAGGATTGTCAACATTTCATTTCCCAATTAGAAGGATAGCTTAATCCAATGCTTTTGCAAGGTATAGCTATCAAGACCTTCCCTGACAACCGATTTCAATAAGCCAGAGGTCCAGCTGGGACAAAGGTAACTGTCTTGGGAGGGCAGATGCCATAATGTGGGGGAAATGAGAATTAAACAGGAAGTTAAAGAATGTTTAAGACAGCACAAAGTAACCCAGGACCAGCTTTACCTGTGAGACTGGCTTGTTTGCAGAGTGCTTAGGGCCTACGTATTTCAGTCAGATGCACTTTGGTCCAAAGCCCATTTTTGTTGTACTGATCTATGAAACTTAGGGCCTCCTTTCTCCTTCCATAGAAGGCCTATTTGCTACCTGGGCTTTAATGTAGATTTCAGTAGATACATGACTGTGTGAGTGCCCCATAATAGGGACCCAGAGGGACACTCATATGAGAGACACTGACAGAGAAATAACCAGGATGTCAACTACTCATTAGAAACTAACAGAAAACAAATGACTTATACATACAAACTGGATTTTTCCTAAAATTCCTTAAAAACTTTCTGAACAATCATTAAAATGCGAAATTGGTTAAAAGGTTCTATTCTCGGGCTTCTGAGTGGCTTAGTCAATTAAGCATATGACTCTTAACCTTGGCTCAGGTCATGATCTCATGATTTGTGACCTCGAGCCCCACCTTGGGCTCTATGGGATTCTCTCTCTCCCCCATCTCTGGCCCTCCCCCACTTGCTTGCATGCACACACATGCTCTCCCTCTACCAAAATAAACAAACATTTAAAAAATTTTTTGGAAAGTTCTATTTTCTCAGACAGGAGGATATTTAGTGCAAGGCCACCCCATGCAGAGTAAAGCAATAGGTTGTTTTGCTCCTAGAAAGTATGATGAAGATGGTCTTAATGGTCCCCCTAGCTTGAGTGTACTTTAGACAGACTTATTTCTGAGTCTAGGCCCCTGACCTCCCTTTTCTTAGAGCGTATATTTTAGAAAACTTGCCATTGTAAATTCTTTCTCTGCCCCTTTGAAATATATGTAAATCTCCCAGCCTTTTGCCAGTTTTACAATTTAGGAAATGTTTTTCTCAAGGACTTAGGAATAATTTTTGAAATGTAAACACTAGAGAAGATAGCACCCCTAGCTCCCAGTCCCTGCAGAGAACAGGAGTCTAAATTCCATGGTGCCAGTTAGCAAACACCATTGGCATAATCCCAGAAAATAAGCATTTGCAAATTCGGGAATAACTAAAAGTGCTCAACACCATCCATTGACCAATCTCCTCTCTTAACGTCATCCAGTACTTTTCCACTAGCTGCCTCTCAGAGTTAAAAAACCATCTGCCTTTTGTTTCCATGAAGCTAAGTATCCAGACTTGTTCTGGGCTCTCTGCCCTACTGCTGGCAATAGTATCGAAATAAAATCAACTTCTGTCTGCTCATGTTGTCCGGTGCCATTTTTTCTTCTTTAACAAGCTCCACTCTTATTTTAGAGCCTCCCTCTTGGCCATGAGTGCCTCTGTCAACATGTCGTTTGGTGCAGTTTCCAAAACCTCAAAGATGGCTCTAAGACGAAATGACTTGCAAGAGGATGAAGCTTGCAACAAGGGCGAGATGCAGGAAGCCCATGTCCAGGTGGAGCTCCTTAAGGTCTGCTATCCACTGCTTCCGCCCAAAGGGCCTCCTCTTGGGATTTTACCTCCTACTGACCTCTCAGGGATAAAGTGGTGCAGCAAAGTGTAGTGGTAAGAACCTCAAGTCTGCTCACACCTCCTCCTACACACTGCCTTTTCCAATGTGACTTTGCCACCTTTTCTATCAAGAAATGCAGTCTTTTTCTTCAACTCTCCAATCTGAGCTTGGTCTCAGGACTTACTTTAGTTAACAAGACATTAACCAACCTGCCAGAAGCCGAAATTTCAAGAGTATACATTAGGGCCCACCCTTCCTTGCTTGCTTCTAGGACTCTTACTGTCTCCAAATAATGAGAAGCTACATGGAGAGTTCCTAGCTTTCCCAGTGGAGTTTCCAAACATGAGAATGCACCATCCTACCCCCAGCTCATCCACCATAACCCAGAACATTTAGATAGCCTACAGAATCATGATAAGTGATAAATATTTTTTATTTTAAGCATCTTTTTTAAAAATACAGCAGAAGCTGATACCATCAGGATGTTATGTTTACTGAGAAAGCATGAATGAATTCCCAACCTAGAGAAATGAGAACTAGCTACAGAAAGAGGGCTATCCAAGTAAACATTCTTTTCATCAGCATGAGTGTCAAACCAGAAATGGTAGCTAGAATTTAAAAGAAGTTTTTTTAAGGTAATTCAGAATCTCATAGAAAATCAATCTCTCTGTAGGACTAAAAATATCTCAGCTTTGAACACTTTTTTTTCATTCTTATTAGACTTGAAAGCATGCCCATTGATCTAGCAAGAGCAATTTGCTAATAATTAGGCTGGCAAGGCAGGCCTAGGTTTGTTACCAGACGGGTGGGTGAGAGGCCCCTTCAGTTCACAGAAGCCTCTACCCTAACAAGACAGAAAAGATGCAGAAGTAGCAACTGAAAATGCCTCTGTTCCCAAAAATTCAGGGGAAATTAAACTCCATCACAGAAAAAGAACTTCCACACAAAAAGCCACCCCATTCTGTACTAAGTCTTTCTTTAAAGAAGAAACAGTCTTTAAGTCAGGTTCTTCTCCCAAGAGAACCCATGGTAAATACTCATAGTCCTGCCATGTGGCACTTACTTCTTTTTCTTCTTCTTCTTCATCCTTTTTCTCCTGGTCTTCCATGAGTATAAACAATATGCACTGGTCCACCTCTGTTAGACTTGAAGTCCCTTGAGGGCAGGGTCTGTGTTTAGTTTATGTTTCCAGCTCCTACAGAAGAAGACACAGAGAAGATACTCAGTGAATATTTTTTACAGGTTCTATGTAATACAGGGAATGTGTAATACAAGCACTGTCCTGACGACTATGGGGACCTGGCAAAAATGTCCTCCTCCTTTGCATAAAACCAAGTTTACATTACAAAAAGCTACATAGTTCATGAAAAGTGTGTCATTTTTTTCCCCACAAGGGTGCCTGAAATTCCACCAGCAATCATGATAATTGATACGTCGATAATGGGTTTTTCTTTCCGTGAATTCCAGAAATTATTTGTTACTCGCATTTCTTCTTTTTCTCTGGGAACCAGAGGTCCTGAGCAGGGGACAGAAGTCCTAAGCAGGGGACAGACTTCATGAAGTGCCAATACAAAATTCTCTTCCTGAGGGTAACACAGGTCAAACAAGCTGCATCATGATGCCTGGGTTTTTTTTTCAAACTCAAACTAATTAAAAACAGTATTGATTTGTTTTCAAGTGGTTATTATGGTGACATTATTTTTACTATTTCAGTTGTTCATACCCCCCAAAAAGAAAAAAAAAACCTATCCTTTCCCTTATAAAATATTTATTATTTTATATTTTAAAAGAAAGAACCAAATCAATTCTGTTTTGAAAGGCACATTAAAAATGTAAGCACAAAGCACAGGGCACATTTCACAGAAGATTGGAACTGCTCACAGTTTTTTTTTTCCATCTACCAGAAGAAATCAAATGAAGCCAGTTTGCCTCTGGGGTTTTAAACATCATTACAATTCATCTTAATAATGAAGTTAAAATTAACTGAAAGACGACAAAATGGGAGGAAAAAAAACCCTCACATCACTAACATGAGTTTATTCATGTGAAAAGGGAGAAAAGTAATATCCTTTGGGCACAGTGAAGGAAAACCTCAAAATAACCAGTCCACAGGTAGCCCGTGACGGAAGCAGCACTCAACAGTCCATTTGTGTTAATGGAAGCGTAAGCTAATGCATAACACACACCTCATGCCCATATATAAACATATGTCTGGACCCATGTATATACACAGTAAAAAATAAATGCAGCCACCCAGAGATCTTTAAAATTATATTATAAAAGTATTATAAACAAGACGATCTATTTGCCATGGAATTCTGTTTCTGAATCACACAATCAGTGCAGGAACTCAGCTCTGGTTCACAAAACTCCCCACATTTTCTCTGTGGAACCTTTCTGTTGAGAGATGAAATGACTAATAGAAAGGTCAAAAGGGGCATCTCCACTCCACAGGGCCCTCAAAATGTCTCCACGAGCATGCTCGCTTTGACTTTCATCCTTCGAAGCCTCTGAGAGACAGAACAAAACAGGCATCGTGCTACTGGGAAACGGACAGGAGGATTTTTTTAACCAATTAAATCCTTTTCAGGAAACTAAAGCTGTCATGTTGGAAAGATAATGATGGCAACAATAATGAGTTCCAGAGCCAAGGAACACGCTACAAGATTCATTGTGTGCTTGGCTGTCAGGTGGGAACACTGCTTACTCATTCACAATCTTCTGGGCAAAGTTTAGAATTCAACCGTTTTTCTTAAAACCTGTAAATTACTTCCATTTGGACTGGGGGAAAATAAACCTCTAGGTTTCCAGGGGAGGTATGCAAATCTCCACATTATAGAACTGAAACCATTGACTTTTTTGTGGATTTTGTTTGTTTGTTTGTTTTTTATTTTGTGTGTCGGTATGTGTTTGTTGTTGTTGTTTCATTTGTTTGTATGCTTCTGAGACTGTGAGAGAGTATCAATTTGTTAGCTTAAATTTTCTTCAGTGTTTTGGAGAAACCAAACATAAAGAGCAATGTGAATTAGGACACAGAGAAAGCCCAAATTCTCACGGAGCTTTTTTGTCATTTCAAGTAAACAATTTCAGAAAGTTTAAAGTCAAGATTATCCATTTTTAAATGGTGGAATCGTTTCGCCTCTAATCATTTTCCACCCTTTCATTCCAATTCCTTTAAATATTTAACTTATTTAACTTTTTTATTAACATTATACCAGGCACAAAATGATATTATCAGAAAGTCACAACTAACATGTTATCTATGCTCCAAGATCTTCTCACTGGGGAGCTGGCCCATATGGCTAATTCTCAGTACAGTTTGAGGAAACACTCAGGAACTTACATGCAACTGTAACTGGGTAATATGTGCACAAAAATCTTCCCTATAAAACATATATTAACATAATAAAACCAAAGATGACTTAGGTGGAGAAATTAACATGATGGGGGGGGTGGCTGATATCTAAGGAAAGATTTTTAAATGATTTAATAATACCTTTCCATTGAAAACAGAGAATCATAGAATCATAATGAGAGAGCAATATGAAATATGACATAGGGTGAAAAGCTACAGAATCACAGATTTCTAGTATTCATACATACTGGCTTATAGGTCATCACCAAGTGAAGAATAAAAAAGGTGCTTTGTATCACACAGTTGGTAACTCTGTGAAGCACAATATATCCATTATGTTTACATGTAAAACAGTTTATCACAGTGATTAGGTACACGGGCCCTGAATCCATTCTGATTGGATGCAGGTGCCAGGTCCTCACTTGCTAGCTGTGTGAATTTGTACAAGGAGCTGAGAGGCAATGAACTGGTAGCAGGCACATTAATTAATAATGGAGCATGACTGTATCTATAAAGCACTTAGCATAGATCCTGTGACATAGTAAGTATATCTTTCATTCATTCAACAAATATTTAAGGAGCACATAGATTGCTCCAGGTACTGTACTAAGTACTAGGGATTCAATGCTGAACAAAATCAACACAATTCCTGTTTCAAAGAGCAATAACATGAGCTGTAGAACTGTACCTTTTTCAATGGTTTAGATAAATAGCAGGTCCACAATGTTTAGTGTGTGTGTCTACATACTGGTCTAATACAATACCAAAATTGCTCTTTTCCTGATTGTTTCTCTTTCCTGTGCCTGCCTGAGTCCCCAGTACTTGGAAGGATACATGAAAGATGTAAGGAACACATTAGTATACACTGACTAGATACTTCTCACAGCTTGAAATGCTATTGCTGCTAAGTTCTACTTGTCTGGAATAGGGAAAAGGAAAATATGGCCAAGTAGTTAAGGGGGAGAAGACCAGCAGGCCTGCCTTAAGAGAAGATCATGAAAACTGTTACAGCTTTAGAGATGTGGACTCTTCATCATTGTTCATTCTTTTTTGCTCATGTCTCTTGAGGATTAGAGCCAGAAATTTAAAGGAGTAACTGTAAACACTGCCAGGGCTCTATGTTTAAAGTCACCAAGAGAATTCAATGCTCAGCTATAGGCTCTAACACCCTACAATGCCTTTTTTGTTGATGTGAGATAGCATAGAATAAGACAACTGTATCCAAAAGTCACAGCTGAAAGATTAGCTCCATTTTAAATGGCATTGTTACAGGCATTTAGCCAACAAACTTTTGAGATTCTGCTATGAAGCAGGCACTATATTCAATCCTGGAAACTATACAGTCAGAAAATGCATAAATGCCCTATAGTCTGGAGGATGAGAAATACAATTAATGAAATGATCATGCTAACGATTTTAGGAATATCATCCCAAGGGTAAATGCAAGAAACAAATATAAACCAGAGTAGGGTGGTCAGGAAGGGTTCCTGAAAAAGTGATACTTTAAGAAGAGTACGTAGCATTAATGAGACAAAGACAGGAAGTGGGAGAAGGAAGAGGAAGGTGCCAGGGTTGACTTTGTGGTGATAACAAATGCACCCTTGTACAGCAACTGAACTGGGTCGGGCAAAAAGAAAGTATTTTTTTTCTTAGCCAAGCCAAACAAGATAACAACACAAAAAAGGAGTTTGCTGTCTTGGATACCTGATGCCCTAAAATATAACCTGGTGTCTGTGTACAGTGTTTTCCATTCTTGCTTTCAGATTTTATAGGAAACTGACAAGAGTAATTCTTATGTTATCATTCTCAGAGTCATCTTTGATGCAGAGTATGGTACCTAACAGACCTTTATTTTCCCCTCACCCGGATAGCAGTAGCATATAGGAACACAAACATTAAGGCTCTCCCCTCTAAGAAACTGGCATTCAGGGAATGACTGGCTCTACTTTTTCCACTTTCTTAAAAATTATATAAAGAAAAAAAAAGTCAAAGTTATTTTCTTCTTGTTGCTTATATCTTGGATAAATTAGTAAAGAAACTTTAGGGGGAGACATATCATGGGAGTGTTAGCATTCATTTCAAATATACTGAGAAAGCTTGGTCTGGTTGTACACTTAGAAAGTATTTTGTTTCATTAAATTACATTGGAGAGCTACAGTAGAAACTCTTGATTCAAAATGTTTTATTCCTTCTATGTAAGAATATTCCAAAGATGAAAATAAATCTCTGCTCTAGAAACAGAATGATATCAAAAATTGAATTAAATGGGAAAGCAGTGACAAATTTTCACTCTGAAATAAATGTGTGAGACTAGCTGACAACAGGGAAGCCAATTCAGAGTCTCACTTCCTTAGTGGTGTGGCTTAACACCAAATCTAATAGGCATTTAGCTGGCTGACTAGGGCAGGAAAAGAGGGTCTGCAGCCTCTAATGCCTGCATCTGTGAGAATGCACTGAAGCCACTAAAATTATCATTGAAGACTTATAGTGTCAAATTTGGGATTTTTTTTCTCACAAGAGGATCAGGCTAGAGAAATAGGTAACTTATGGCTCAAATGGTCCAATGGAAAGTAAAAAATAATCTCTGATAACATGAATAGGAATTACCAAAATTGTCATGTCTGCACAAAATTTGGAAGTTCTCATTTCTTACAATCAAGTGTCTACTGGAGATTGCAAATCATTTTCATTTTGCTACTGTCAAGAAGAATAAAGTCGAACACCTGTGTCTTCAAGTGAGCCATCAGAGAGCTACTTAGGTTTAGAAAACAACTTTACATCAGCATAGTGCAGGAGTAATATCAGTACTCTGATGTCTAGAGGAAAAAAAGAGTACTATGTTAATATATATATATAAATAAAATAATGTGAATTACTTTTGATTTTTCATCTGGTATCAGGATTTTTACTCTTTATGCAAGGGACTGCACATGCAAGCTAAGAGAAGGGGGAACGAAATGGATGGTGTAGCTGTGCTATAGAGTGCATGTAGGTGTAACAGACTTGGCAATAAATTAAACAGCCAAAGTTACACTTTCTCCTCAAGAGAAGAAAAACCATGAATGAACATCAGCCCCTATTCAATCCAATCCAAACCCATGGAAACGCAGGGAAGAAAAGTTAGGAATTATGATCTACTTAAATCCATTATATCTGCAGGGTAAAGTGCAAGGATAGAAAGAATATGTCATCTAATAAAAGATTAATGTGAGAGCTCTTCTGAGTGATAACCACATTGCTTCCTCCTGGAGCTAGTTATGCCTTTGAATCACATTCAGAAAGGAAGACACAAAGTTACCTTCAGCAAATACTTCTTTTAATTGCTCAATAGTTAACACTTTTTTTTTTTACCTAATTGGGTTATTTTTCTAGGAGGTACACAAATCCCTCTGTCCTCAGCAGAATACTGAAAATGAACAACGCTATTCCTTTGGAAGAAAGATTTGGAACATTTTAAGTACTGACAGAAAATCAGATTATATTTGTCAAAAGATAATTTGAAATTGGTTTTATTTTGACCACTGAATTATTCTGCAGAGTTTTTGAATGAATCAAATCTCAAGAATTAATCCACAGCTGTGGTCTGTGTCATCATGAAGAAAGAAGTCTTCTGTAACCTTATTTCTACACACCCACACAGATAGGTGAGAACCTAGGACTGACATCGTCTTATCATCCAATCTTATTTGGCCTCCAAGAAAATATATGCACACATCAATATCTCTTTTAAGAGAGACTGGTATCTTCTGCTCACTGGTAATACCAATGTAGAAATGGTGAAAGTGGTTATCTGGTAGGGTGAAATACTTTATTACCGAAATTGTTAAGAATTGATGGCACATAGTGTTAATAAACTATAACCCAACTTTTAGTAGGTATTATTATTACTTTTTCATTCTCCTCAGGCAATGCATCCCCTACATCTGGAGCAGGCCACTTTACCACCAACATATGGGTATTTCACTCACTGTTAACTTCTCGATGCATATTATCATATTGAATTCTCTCTGTCAGGGAAAAGAAACTCAAAAAGGTGAGTAACATGTGTTATAGTTACTCACTAGTTATTCAACTAGTTAAATAAGTTGTTATAGCTAATCAACCAGTTAAGCAAATTACTCAGTTATTCAACTAATAACCACTAGAGCCAGGATTAACACCAATTAAAACTAAGAGCCTCCTAACACCAAAACCCATACATTAACCACTAGTAATGTGGCTTGAATGAGAAGTCTAAAGCCTCCCAATATCACCTCCTTCTTTATTCCTTAAATGTCATATTCCCGAAACTGCCTGGGCCAATTAAAGGCTAACAGAAATGACATCTGCACTCCAATTTTCCTTGTAGGTCTTTCTTATAATATACAAATCCTGCTATAGGAAAGAGCCATATATTTGGAAAGGGGAGTATACTGGCCCCTCCTCCTCTGCCATGGACAGAACAGAGAAAGGAAAATGAGTTTGCACAGACATGCACCTAACACCATTGCCACTCTCATGAAGAGTGTATCCTTCCTTCATTTGAAGAATGAGTAGACCCTGATCGCCTAAATATCTGAGATTCAGTTTAGCCTCCCTCAAGTCAACAAAACTTAGTAGGAAGTAAAATATAACATGAAAGTGTTCAGATGATCTTCTACTTCTTTTATTGCCTATCCATTTCAAAATTAAACTCACTCTTGAGAAGAATTGCATTAAACATGTAGATCTCTTTGGATACTATAGGTATTTTAATAATATTTGTTCTTCCAGTCTATGACCATGGAATCCTTTCCCATTTCTTTGTGGGAAATTTCTTCAGTTTCTTTCAGCAGTGTTTTATAGTTTTCAGAGCACAGATCTTTCACCTCTTTTATTAGTTTATTCCCATGTATCTTAAGGGTTTCGGTGCAACTGCAAAATGAGATTGACACCAACATAATTTTCACACAGCTAGAACAAACAATTCTAAAATCTGTATAGGACAACAAAAGATCTGAAACAGCCAGAGCACCCTTGAAAGAGAAAAGCAAAGAGGCGTCACAATTCCAGACTTCAAGCTCCATTACAAAGCTTTAGTGATCAAGACAGTATGTTACTGGCACAAAAACAGACACATACATCAATATAACAGAATAGAAAACCCAGAAATGAACACACAACTATATGGTCAATTAATCTTTGACAAAGCAGGAAAGACTATCCAATGGAAAAAAAGACAAGTCTCGTTGACAAATGGTGTTGAGAAACTGGACAGCAACATGCAAAAGAATGAAACTGGACTTCTTTCTTATACCAAACACAAAAACAAACTCAAAATGGATGAAAGACCTAAATGTGAGACAGGCAGCCATTAAAATCCTGGAGAACACAGGCAGTAACCTCTTTGACATCTGCTGTAGCAACTTCTTACTAGATACGTCTCCTGAGGCAAGGGAAACAAAAGCAAAAATAAACTATTGGGACTTCATCAAAATAAAAAGGCAACCTATGGAATGGGAGAAGATATATGTAAATGACATATCTAATAAAAGGTTAGTATCTAAAATATATAAAGAACTTATAAAACTCAACACCTAAAAAACAAATACTCCAATTAAAAAATTGGCACAAGACATGAACAGACATTTTTTCCTAAGAGGACATACAAATGGCCAACAGACACACAGAAAGAGGCTCAATATCACTCATAATCAAGGAAATACAAATCAAAACTACAATGAGATATCATTTCACACTGATCAAAATGGCTAAAATTAACAACACAGGAAGCAACAAAGACTGGTGAGGATGCAGAGAAAGGGGAACACCTTTGCACTGCTTGTGGATATGCAAACTGGTACAGCCACTGTGGAAAACCCTATGGGGTTTCCTCAAAAAGTTGATATAGAACTACTCTACCATCCAGCAATTTCACTACTAGGTATTTACCCAGCGAATACAAAATACTAATTCCAAGGCACACATGCACACTGATGTTTATAGCAGTATTATCTAATAGCCAGATTATGGAAAGAGCCCAAATATCCACTAGTGACTAGATAAAGAAGATGCAATACATATACTCAATGGAATATTAGTCGGCATTAAAAATAATAAAATCTTGCTATTTGCAATGACATGGATGGAGCTAGAGAGTATTATGCCAAGCTAATTAAAACAGTTGAAGAAATATAAATACCATATGATTTTACTCATATGTGGAATTTAAGAAACAAATGATCATAGGGGAAAAAAAGAAAGGGGCAAACCAAGAAACAGATTCTTAACTAAAAGAGAACTGATGGTTACCAGAGGGAAGAGAGGTGGGTGAACCTGTTAAACGGGTAATGCAGATTAATAAGTGCATTTGATACAAGTCCTGGGTCTTGTATGTAAATGTTGAACCATGAAGCTATACACCTGAAACTAATGTTATACTATGTTAACTGGAATTAAAAAAAATTTTTTTTAAACAAAAAAACAAAATTAAACTCCCTAAAACATTTCACACTACAAACAAGGCTGAGATTGATAACTCAGATTCAAGAAAAGTACTTCTAAAGGTTTATATAATTGTTTTGTCAGGCTATAAACTAACCAGAACTCTCCCCAGTGGGTAGTTTACTGGAAAGGGAATGAATGTTCTCACAGCAGATACTGTGGAAGGGATTCCAGGAACAAACTCCTAGAGAGAGGTAGAGAGAAAACTGCTTCTTTCTTAGGGAATAGGGTTAATTTAGTCTGGACTCCAGGGTGTGGAATCACGTGGTGCATTTATGGTGATAGTTAGTGAGCTGCTGCAGTCACATGTAGTTATGCAGGGATGGGTTAGAAAATCAGCAAAGGACAGGCTTGGGCATTAGCTTGGTCGTGGCAGTAGCTGAACTCAGTAGACCACACAGCTAATTAGGCCAAGATGCTGATCACTGGAATTCTCCTGGGCAGCTTTTGTCCTTATTACTGCCATGGGATTTAGGATGTAGTTTCCTCGTGCCTTCCACTAGATTTCCAGTGTTTCTCAAGCCCTATCTTCACACAGTACTTCCCAATTCAATAAGTGATTTTCATGCATGGGTTTCTGATCCTGAGTCCCACAAAGGCATTCAGCAAGTCTTAGAATATGGCCTCTATTTGGATCTCCATTTGCCTGAGAATTCCCTTTTAAAAACCAGAGGCCTGTACAACCCCTATGGAAAGATGACTGCCAGTCTCTATTAAAAAGGATCATAAACACAACCTATTATCTAATAATCACATTCTTAGCTGCCTATGCCACAGAAATATATGTGTATGTTCACCAAAAGACCTGTATCATAATGTGCAGAGCAATGCTATTTATAATAGCCAAAAGCTGGAAACAATCCAAATAGGATGGATATACAAAAGGTGCTATATACACAAAATGGATTATTATACAGCAATAAGAGCTAATCTACTACAGCATGCAACAACACGAATGAATTCCACAAACATAATAAGCAAAAAGCAAAAGGTAGACACAAAAGAATTACATATTGTGTGATTTCATTTTATTAATAAATTTAAATATAGGCAAAACTACTGTATGTTTTAGAAATCATCAGGGTGCCTGGGTGGCTCAGTCGGCTCAGGTCATGATCTCACAGTTTGTGGGTTTGGGCCCCGCGTCAGGCTCTGTGCTGACAGTTAGCTCAGAGCCTGGAGCCTGTTTCAGATTCTGTGTCTCCCTCTCTCTCTCTCTCTCTCTCTCTCTCTCACCCTCCCCTGCTGAAAGCCATAAAAAAAAAATAAAAATAAAAATAAAAGAAATCATGATAGTCATTACCCTAATGGGGAGATATAGATCATGACTAGAAGGGAGTATAAAAATGATTTCCTATATTGCAGGTAACATTCTGTTTCTTGAGATAGGCCTTTTCATATGTGTTTGTTCATCTCATAAGCATTCATGCAACTATAAGCTTATGATACGGATACTTTTATTATTCCTATATAATGTTATAATAGCTGAATTTTAAAAGTTTACTTTAAAATTATATAATAATGGCGACTTTAAAGCCTGGTACTCTGCCTTGCTCTTGCCTACATCCTTCTGCATCCCATATCTCACCACCTTTTGCTTTTGCAGTCCTAAAATGTCTGATGAACAAATCCTTTGGAGTGAGGCTTGCTATCCTTCCTGGATTTATAAAATACTGCCCTTCACCAAACTCAAATCAGCAGCTAGGATCAGCTTGTCTTCTACCTGCCTATATTATTTCTATAAAACATCAAATTCCATGGAAACCACGTCTTGCTTTCTCATCTGAATATCTAATGTCAGTTCAACCTACCTCCATCTTTCTGCTTTCAGTCATTCATGCATTTTCTTAAAAGTTATATTTTAACCATTCAACTATGTTGGGCATTATGCTCAACTCTAAAGATAACATGAGCAAATAAATTCATGGTCCATACAAGTTCCCTCTGCCTCATGTCTTTCCTGTAGCTTCATCGTAGAGGATCATGATCTCCTTCTCAACTAACCCATCTGATATCAAATAAACTCTGTTCATCACAGTTCATGATAGGAGGACACAGACATTCAGATAGATCATGGCTGTTAGAGTGACTGAATCATTCAAATTTATTTTGAAAGATGTAGGAAGCCAATCATATGAATTAAATAAGTCAATTATAGGATTCTAATGTAGGTAAATAAAATTTTCTAAAAAAACTAATTAGAACTAGCAGTATGCTTCTATTTGTCTGCGATTTTCTTTGTGGGAACCATCATATCCTAAATGTCTAGCAATTTTTAAATACTTTAGCTAATTCCCATGAATTAGGGAGGCCATTTAAAGGGATTATGGAGCTATGTTTTTAAGACCTAAAAGAAAAGTAGTGCATAGCATTTCTCTATGGATTTATCAGCTTCATTACTTAATAACTTACTCAGTGAGTTTAATAATGTCAAGTAATAATACAGCCCATTAACAATGATTTCGGTTTTTCAGAATAATAGGCATAGCTATATTTGTACCAATCGTTTGAGTAAAACTCATGAAAAATGGCATAATATTACAATGGTGCCAGATTTAGTCTCATTCCCAACAAGCCTGACAACTGAAAACTCTGAAGATACTTTAAAATCAGATTTGTTGGGATACAGATGTGGACAATATTTGCTATATCAAAATGCAACAGGAATTGTAAATACTCTTTTGAACCGATTCTTTCCAGGCCAGTCTCGGTGATGACTCCCACTTATATTATAAATGATGTTATCACAAAAAAGTAACTAGACTCTTAAGGCTACAAATGGTCTACATTTATTCTGAAACAACCTTCGACATTACCAGTTACACACACATTCACTAATGCACTTCTGCCCTTTGCTCAAAAAAGATACATTTCCAGACATTTCTCTCACAGATGACAAATACAGATTTCACTTCACCTGAAATCTGATCCTTATTTCAAATTCCCTTTCTTTAATTAGCTTGAGAAATTTTTGACAACCTTACAACAGTACCCTTCCTCTGCTTTCTTTTCCTTCCCTCTCTCCTTTCCACAAATATATGTTCAGTGCTTCCTATGTTTCGGACATAGGTAATACAAAGACAAGTAAAACATCTCTGACCTTACCACTATGAAAGTTCCACCAATCTATCAACTTCAAACCACCTGAGTTCCCTTAGCATCCTGGAACCTGAAAGATTTGGGTTTCTGAAGAGCAATCCAAGCTTCTTTTAAAACCAAGTGTTGCCACAGATTTTTTTCCCCTATTATACGCTGCAAGAGAAACAAAGGGCAAACATTCTTCCATCATCTGCTTTTTTGCTCAAAACCTCTCCTTCTTCACCTCTTTCTCATCCACACCATGGACTTCCATGGCCAGGCTGGTAAGGTGATTTCATTAAGGAATCCAATCTATTGGAAAAAGCTGTATTTCCTCCCAGAATCCCCAGAGCAATTATTGTGCTGAGATTTTGCTGACAATTATATTCCATAGACAAGAACTGGGACAAGATGCAAGGCACAGAAAATTGACACTGACACAGAGTGAACCTCATACCACCTGAGTCCTACCTTTGGTGCCTGCCTACTTAGTCTTAGAACATTTATGGAGATTTGTCATTTTAGAGATACACTGATGAGAGAAGCAGCCTCTAATTTCTTAGTAACTATAAAATCATGAATAACGATGTTACAACTAACCCGAATGATTTTTTCCCAATCAATTCTCAACTTGATTTCATTTCAGGGTCAACATTGTGGGTCATTTCATATGCAGAAAATGTCTCTGAACTGAATTTATTGCCTCTCAACTCTCTCAACAGGCTTACTACTCCTGGATCAGAATTTCAATTTTGCTAACATTAAGGGCTACATTTTTTTCTGTTTAGGTGCCTGGCTGGCAATTAACACTAATAATATGTGAATTGTGGCATAGCTTTAAATTCTTCCGGTAGATTGATACCTACCTTATGGAAAAAGCAGTGGTGTCTTTTTTTTTTTTTTTTTGGCTTAAATAACATTTACTTTCTCACAGTTCTGCAGGAAAGAAGTCCAAGATCACCATGTCAAAAAGGATAGTTTCTTCTAAAACCTCTCTACCTAGACTACAGACAGCTGTCTTCTCTCTGTCTTCAGGTGGTCTTCCCTTTGTGTGTGTCTGTGTCCTAATCTCTTCTTTTTCTTTTCTTTATTCAGTATAATTAAAATATTAGTTTCAGAAGTGCAACATGATTTGATATTTGTGCATATTGTAAAATGATCATCACAATAAGTCTAATTAACATTTATCACCATACTTAGCTAACAAAATTTTTTGTCTTGTGATGAGAACTTTAAAATCTATTGTCTTAGCAACTTTCAAATACATAATATAATACTATTAACTATAGTCACCACATTATATATTACATCCCCAGGACTAATTTATTTTATAACTGGAAGTTTGTACCTTCTGACCACCTTCGCCCATTTTGCCCACCACCCCACCCCCTCAACCTCCAGGCTCCACCTCTGGCCAGTATTTTATCTGTATTTACAAGCTCTGGTTTTGTTTTTGCTTTGTTTTAGACTCCACATATAAGTGAGATCATGTAGTATTTGTCTTTCTCTGACTTACTTCACGTAGGATAATGATCTCAAGGTAAACTCATGTTACCTCAGAGAGCTATATGTCATTCTTTTTATAGCTGAGTAATATTCTATTGTACATATATACTATATTTTCTTTATCCATCATCCACTGATGCACACTTAGGTTGCTTCCACGTCTTGGTAGTTGTAAATAATGCTGCAGTGAACATGGGAGTGCAGATACCTTTTCACGTTAGTGTTTTTGTTTCCTTTGGACAAATACCTAAAAGTGAAATTACTGGATCATATGGTAGTTCTATTTTTAATATTTTGAGGAAACTCCAGGCTGTTTTCCACAATTACTGCGCAAATTTATATTCTTCTGTTCTCTGCATCTTCACACTTATTTTTTTTAAATGTTTTATTTAGTTTTGATACAGAGAGAGACAGAGCATGAGAGAGGGAAGGGCAGAGAGAAGGAGACACAGAACTGAAGCAGGCTCCAGGCTCTGAACTAGCTGTCAGCACAGAGCCCGACGCGGGGCTCGAACCCACGGACGTGAGATCTGACCTGAGCTGAAGCCAGAGACTTAACCGACTGAGCCACCCAGGTGCCCCCTATTTTTTTCTTTTTAATATTAGTCATTTAACAGATGTCATAATGGTTTTGTTTTATGCATTTCCCTGATGACTGGTGATACTGCATACTTTTTCATTGGTCTATTAATTATGTGTTTCTTCTTTGGAAAAAATAAATGTGCATTCAAGTCCTCTGTCCATTGTTTAATCATACTATTTGATTTTTTGCTACTGAGTTATATACATTCCTTATATACTTTGGATATTAAGCCTTTATCAAATACATAATTTGCAATAGATGTCTTAGCCAAGTTTATTGTGATGATCATTTCTCAATATATACACATATCATCATTTTGGACAACTTAAACTTATACAGTATTATAGGGCAATTATATTTCAATAAAGCTGGAGAAGAAAATCAAGGAAATAGAAATATGGAATAAGGAGGGCAAATAGAATGCACTTTAAAAACTGACAGATTTCACTTCAAATATATCAACAATTACACATAAATGGACTAAGTGATTTAAATTTTGAAAAAAAAATTTGATCAGACAAGATAAAGAAAATTATAAGCACAGATACAGAAAATTTGAAAAAAAAAGACACTATAAATATTAACCAAAAGATAAACTGATATTGCTGGATTATATCCAAAACAAATAGACTATTAGAAGGAAGCTAATTTGAGTGGCTCAGTCAGTTAAGCGTCTGACTTTGGCTTAGGTCATGATCTCACAGTTTGTGAGTTTAAGCCCCACGATGAGCTCTGTGCTAACAGCTCAGAGCCTGAAGCCTGCTTCCGATTCTGTGTTGCCCTGTCTCTCTGCCCTCCCCCACTCACACTCTGTCTCTGTCTCAAAAGCAAATAAAGATTTAAAAAGTTAAAAAAGAAAAATAAGCAGCATTATTAGGATACAGAGCAATTTTCAAAATGATAAATTCAGTTTGTAAGGAAAATATTTTTATTTATCTGAAATTATGCCCTCAAATTATACAAAGCAAGAATTCATAGAACTAACAATAAAAAATGATCTAAGTAAATGGGAAAATAAAACATTTCATAGACTGGAACATTCAGTAGTGTAAAGCTTTTTTTTGTTGTTTTTTTACAAACCAATTTAAAGAATTAATGTAATCATAATCAAAATCCCAACAAGCATTTTCTGGAACTTCACAAGTGAGTTTTAAATTTTATGTGGAAATGCAACCATTATCTGTAAATAGCAATTTTATTTTTATGTTTTCTAATTGCATCATTTATGTATACCTTCATGCTATAATTTATTGGCATTAACCTTCAGAATGATGCTGAATGAAAGGAGCTTCACTGGACCTCCTGTCTTGATATTAATCCTAGAGGGACCAATAGCATTAAAGTTGCTGCATTTCTTAAAATTATTTTTTATCAGAGTTTAGGAAGTTATTTTCTACTGTTTTCTAAATTTTCCCCATAATGAATATATATTTTTTCAAAAGTGTTCTCTGCATCTATTTAGATTATATAGGAGTTTTCTTAAAAATTTTGTTTTAATGTTTATTTATTTGAGAGAAAGAGACCAAGTCTGAGTTGGGGAGGGGCAGAGAGAGAGGCAGATACGGATCTGAAGCAGGCTCCAGGCTCTGAGCTGTCAGCACAGAGCCCAACGAGGGGCTCAAATCCACAAACCATGAGATCATGACCTGAGCTGAAGTCAAGACACTTAACTGACTGAGCCACCCAGGTGCCCCCTATATATGAGTTTTCTTCTTTATTCTGTTACTGTGATAAATTACATTGGTTGACTTCCAGATGTTGTACCAAACTTGTGTTCCTAAAATAGAGCCAACTTAGCCATGGCATATTACCATTTGTATGCACTGCTGGACATTATTTGATAGCATATAGTTTAAAAGTTTTGCATCTATGTTTATGAGTGACCTATAATTTTTCTTTTAATGTCCCTGTCAGGCTAACTTTATAAACTGAGTTTGCTACATATTCTTACTTTCATTTTATTTTGTTTTGTTTCTCTTTTGTCTTTTGAGATCTGCATTGTTTCTTACATATACAGTAGAAAGGAAAGTATATTAAAATATCCCCCATGAATGTGTTTCGTCTATTTTTTTCCTTTTAGTTTTGTCAATATTTGCTTCACACAGCATACATTTTTAGAATTATTATGCCTTTATGGTGAAATATTATGTCATGACAAAATATCCCAACTTGTCTTTAGTATGTTTTCTTGCCTTTGTCTGCTGTTAATCTAGAAAAGACCAGCTTTCATGTTAGCATTTGAATTACATTCTCTTCCTACCCTTTTACTTCCAAACTTTCCATATCTTCTATGTTACGTGCACCACTTAAAACCACCATGTAGTTTTACTGTATTTTAATCCAGTCTCACAATCTTTATTTTCTAATGGTGTCAGATAGTTCATTTGCATTTAGTATCATGAATGTTGTATGTGTAATTAAATCTATACCTTATTAAGCGTTCTCTATTTGCCTTGCCTACATTTCTACTCCGTTTTTTTTCCCTTTCTTGCCTTGTTTCTTTTAATATTCCATTTTCCTATTAACTTAGCAGTTGTACATTCCTTTACTATTCTTTCCGTGATTTCACTAGATTAAAACATACGTCCTGTACTTATTCATGTTGAATATTCGCCACAAGCACCATTTTTTCCAAGACAACTCAGGAACCTTAGAATGTAACTCTATTTCACCTCCCTCTTGACTAATATTCTATTCTTATTATGTACTGTAATTCTAATTTTATATGACAGGTGACTTACTTTTATTGTTTTATGTGGTAATATTCAGTGCTTCACCCTTATTCACCAGTTTTTGCTTCTTCATTCTTCCCTGCATGTGAGAACTTCCATCTAAAATCAAAGTTGGCTTTTTTATTTGTTTGTTTTTATGCCTGAAGAATATGCTTTCTAGAGGCTGATTTGCTGTGAAGGTATTGAAACTTAAATTTTAAAAACCCTCACTGGTAAGGACCCCTCTTAATGGTCCACATGATTATATGCTTTTATAAAATTTGCACGATAAGATGTTTTAGCTGAAATGAGTTAAGACCACAGACTCTTTACACTCCCATTTCCTCTCCTTCAAATTTTCTTTCACAACAAATAGCACATGATTGGATACAAGCTAAGAGAAGGCTGAGTCGCACATACATTTAGCGGAATATATTTTTGTGATTCATTGGCACTTCCGTGTATAGCTAAATAATTTCTAGCCATCTTGAGATATTCCTACCATCTGTTTTGCATGATTTGCATCATGACATGAAGATAGAAGGCTAGGGTTATATTACAAGAATACAACCCATGGTGCTCCACATTGGGAGTATGTGGTTATGCAAATAAATAAATAAATAGAAAAAGAAAAGATTGAAATGTTTAAAACCAATAGCTGGTAGGTGGGAAATTCTTTGATTCATCAGACATGTAAAATCATAAATTGAAGATTAGGTTCTAAAACAAAAGTATTTTTTTTATCAAGAATACATTAGGGGCGCCTGGGTGGCTCAGTTGGTTGAGCGTCTGGCTTTGGCTCAGGTCATGATCTCATGGTTTGTGGGTTCGAGCCCCATGTCAGGCTCTGTGCTGACAGCTAGCTCAGAGCCTGGAGCCTGTCTTCAGATTCTGTGTCTCCCTCTCTCTGACCCTCCCTTGCTCACACTGTCTCTCTCTGTCTCTCAAAAATAAATAAAAAACACTAAAAAATTTTTAAATTAAAATTAAAAAAGAATACATTAAATAGGAACATTATAAATAAACAATATATACATTTTCTTTCTTGATGGGAGATGCGTAAAGTAAAATGTATCAAAATTTCTGTTTGTAGAACACAAACGTGTAGTATATACACATCAAGTTTACTTGTGTGTGATGTTTTATGCATATCAACAGAAAGGACATTTTACTCTAACAGATAGAGTATTTGATATATATTTTGCTGATGATATCTAGTGGTTTAAATGAAACAGCAGGAAAAATTGTTATAGAAAGTAACTCAGAAATATTTAAATGAAGGATTATAGATATGTTTGGTAGTTATTTAATTAAAATGTATAATTTGGATTTGGAGGTATCTATGGTATTTTTTTATTTTCTTAAAAAAGTATTTTTTGTTATTTATTTTTAACTTAAGTTTGTATTCAAAAATTAAATTTTCTTTTAAAAAGAGGCCCAAAGTTAATGAGTTCTAAGATTCCACAAACCCTGAACCCAAATGCTCCTTTTTGTGTGGTTTATTCACCATAAATAAGTACTCTGTTTTCGTTTAAATGCAAATATCTTTATTTCTGCATTTTGGGGGAAGATTTACTGGACTTTTAATTCTAGGTTTTGAATTATTTTTAACACTTTGAAGACATTTCTCTTTCATCCGGTTTCCATTTTTTCTGTTGAAGTCAGCTGATCCTGTGAATGTGGCATCTTTTTAGATAAACTAGATTTTTGCCCCCTGGTTGTATTACAACTTTTACTTTTTCCTTGGTTTTAAAGAGTTTATTATTCTATGATATGTCCTACTTATTGTTCATACTGTCTTGAATATAGGGCTTAGTGTTTTTCATCTTTTGTAGAAAATTCTGTTGTAGAAAATTCTAAACAATTATTTCTTTGTCATTTTCCTGCTCTTACTCTCTCTTCTCTCCTTTTTTATTAGAAATTTTTAGGCATCCTTATTTCTATTACACTATTTTTTGTATTTTCCCTCTTTTTGATTTTGTATGCTTCATTCCAGATAATTCCTTCCGAAATATCTTCCAATTCATTATTGTCTATTCAAGTCTAAACAATGTTTTTAACTCATCGATTAAATTCCTAAACTTAGATATATTTTTTTAGTTACAGAAGTTATATAACTTATTACTTTTTATTGTTTTCAGTTATCTTTCCAAAATTCACTCATTTCCTTAAACATTTTGAGGAGAGTTATTTTAAAATCTATAACTGACTTTTTCATTATTTGTATCTTTCTGTATCACCTAGCTAGAATATGTTCTTCCTCTTGGGATTTGGGCACATTTTTTCTACTTGTGTGTTTAGTTTTCTGTGTTGAATGTCAGCCATTTTACATAAAAATAATAAGGGCAATTTGAGGCCTAAAGTTATATTACTTTTTTTCCATGGAGAAATTAAGTTTACCCCTGGTACAATGATAGGGACACTAGCAAATCAGTACAACTTTAATTGTTTAAAGAAAGGTACAATTTGAACAAGCCTTCATCACTGAGAGGATAGTACTGTTTTCAGTTCACTCTTACCCTCAAGAAACAAATGCTCAGACTTCCAACCTGATCAAAGTATCACCATCTTGGAAGGCCCTTAAGTCCAATTTTATAATGTGTACCTCGAGAGCCTGTTGAAAACTCTGCTTAAATGAAAAAAAAAATTTTAAATAACAAAATGAATACCTAGAGGAAAGAAAAAACATACCCTTACTCAAGAACTATAAGATTAGCTATGTCAACAGTCTCAAAGAATCTACAATTCTTTCTTAACACTACAAAGCCCCTAGAATCACTGCACTTAACAAAGTCATAGGATAAAAGGTCGGCACACAAAAATCAATCACAGATACTAGCAATGTAAAACCGGAAACCTAAAAACAGTATCATTTATAGTTGCAACAAAAACTAAATACTAATACCATAAATTTGAAAAACCATAAAAGCTCTTATTAACATCCTTACAATTCTGGTAAATGAAATAAAAGACAACCTAAATGCAGAGAGAGATATATCATAATTGTGGAGTAGAAGATTCAATAATAATAGATAATAAGTCAAATAATAAAGATGTCAATTCTTCACAAATTGGTCTATACATTACTGGAATACAAACTAAAATCTCAAATATATTTTTTTAGAATAGCATTTTATAGATATGAACAAACTGCTTCTCAAATTTATATGAAAGAATAGAAAAGCTAGAATGGCTGACATAATTCTGAAAAAAAGAACAATTGACGGAAATGAATCTAACACTTAACAAAGATAGAGTGCTATTGGGAAGGAACTGCACACAAATCAATGGAATGTCCAGAAAGTCCAGAAATATTTCTACATAAATGTGACAATATGATTTTGAACAAATCATATTATGAAAAATTTAATAGACAAACTACAGCCTTTTCAACAAGTGGTACTGGAGCAATTATACATCAATATGAAGGAGAAAAAATATGACCTTTGGCCTAAATTCACTTATACAAAAATTAATTCTAAAAAGATTTAAATGGAAACACAAAATTATAAAACTTTTAGAAGAAAGCAAAGGAAACATCGTCATGACCTACAATTTGGGAAGGAGCCCATAGACACTATACTTAAATCATGACACATAAAGAAAAAAATGAAAAATTAGGTTTCATCAAAAGTAATAATTTTACTCTGTGATAGTCACTGTTAAGAGAATAAAAAAAACAAACCATGGGTTGAAAGAAAACGTATGAAATCACACATGAAAGACAAAGGGCTTGTATCTGAAATACGACAGTGGTGCCAGAGTGGCTCAGTCAGTTAAGCATGCAACTCTTGTTATCAGCTTAAGTCATGATCTCACAGTTGAGATGGAGCCCACTCAGTGTGGAGTGTACTTGAGACGCCCTCTCTCCCCCTCTTTCTGCCCCTCCCCTCCTCATGTTCACTCACTTTCTCTCTCTCTCTCTCTCTCTCTCTCTCAAAATAAATACTTAAAATAGTAAAATAAAATAACAGACAAGTTCTTCCTCCCTACTCTGGAGTGGAAGGAATAAAGAATGAGAACAAGAATAACACTATCTGCTCCCTCTTCATGGAAGAAAACATCAGGAGTTGAGAAGTGCTTTCTACTTACACTCACTAGTTTTTCATTCTCTTAACCATTGGACTTAAACATGAAGTCTGTGGTCAACCAGGGCTGAGACCGTCCCTCTCAGGGGAGAAGAGCAAGCCTTCAGGGCAGAGCCTTGCTCCCATCTTCAACACATCACTCTCCTAAGGCCGGTATTGCTCTTTTATGTATTATCCTGGGACCACTGTGGACAGCTTAGCTTTGACTCCAGTGTATTACGGAACTGGTCAGAAAGGAGCAAGAATTAAATCAATTCCACTCTGTGCTCAAGGCTGAAAAGAAGTCTTTCTCTTCTATATGTTGGTTTTCAAGTTACTTCCAGCAACATTACCCAAAACAGCATATCATAAATCCCGCAATGAGATTAGATGACAACATGAAGATACTCAAATAATTAAATGCCAAACTAGAGATGTACCAAGATTCAATATAAACCTTTTCCTATTATCAAATTCCCAGAGAGAAAAGATCAGAGATTAAATTTACTTGCAAGCTTAAGTCTAAAAACATTCAAGTCCAAAAAAATTAAACTTCAAAATCAAATTTTCTTGCTCTTGAGAGTTTAAAGCCCAAAGTCCAAAGAGAATACTCAGTTTCTCATTCTATTCAGTCTCAATCAGAGGAGTTCTCAACGCCTAGCTGCTAGAACTTCAATTGCATGCTGCTCTGTGTGTCCAAGGCAAGATTACATGCCCAAAAGAGCACATCATTTTCCAGACCATTCAGAGACTTGGGGTTATCTGACTTTAAAAAAGGGGGAAGGAGGATGGGTGAACAAGGATATGTCGGTCACCTATGAACATAAACTCAATTAAGAAAAATCTGGCATCAAAAGGTTAATAAAGTCACTGTGCATTCACTATTACCTTGGGGAGAGGAGGGACTCTATCTGCGCAGGCTGCCTCCTCTCCAAAAGAGTGGCTCTTGAGATCTATTTGCCTTCTACAAATTTTAGAAATTTGCAATAATGGCCCAAGGTCAGCACAGGTGGTAAAAGACAAGCACCTTTATTGTAGCACAGAATGGAAAATGCCAACTCACAGACACTCTCCAAGGAGCATCAGTGTTCCAGAAACATGATACTTGCGTGTGTTACACTAGGTCTTCACTAAAGAGGAAATCGAGTCAATTTCTTCCAGTTTTAGCACATCCTTTTAAGCTTCACAATCTTTTCTAAACTTCCCTCCAAACTACCTTCTCCAAGTTCCTATAGGAGAAGTTTGATTTGCTCTCGATTAATATTGACTTTGTTTCCATGAGTCCTGTTCTCACTATCGGTAACACAGGGCGGGCCTGTAGGGAAAGCAATCAGCAATAAGGCCTGTGTAGTTCAGTCCTAGCAACTTCCTGTGTGGCTTTGACCAAATTCGATGCACACATCCTACAGCCTGCAACTCTCCTTCCTGAGCTGCTCTGCTCTTTTATACACAGTCTTTAATCTATACATGAACTTTTGGATTCACTAGCTTATTACATTCAATTTCCCCTAATAAAATTATATATATCAAAACTAATAATGCCAAATAAAAGGAAGTAAGACACCAATCTTTTTAGTTTAGAGAAGCCAAACTTTTTAGTAAAAGTATCACTGGTTTTCAGGGCACCTGGGTGGTTCAGTCAGTTAAGCATCCTACTCTTGGTTTCAGCTTAGGTCATATTCTCACAGTTCACAGGATTGAGCCCCACATCAGGCTCTGTGCTGACAGCATGGAGCCTGCTTGCAATTCTGTCTCTCCCTCTCTCTCTCTTTCCCTCCCTTGCTCTCTCTCTCTCTCTCTCAAAATAAATAAATAAACTTAAAAGTGGAGGAGACACCTGGATGGCTCAGTTGGTTGAGCATCAGTCTCTTGATTTCAGCTCAGGTCATGATCTCACAATTCATGGGTTTGAGCCCCACATCGGGCAAAGCCTGCTTGGGATTCTCATTCTCTCTCTCTCTCAAAATAAATAAATAAAAATACTAAAAAAATCACTGATTTTCAATTATATATGTTTTGCTATATATATATATATATATATATATGATATGTGTAACTATGTTTTATGTATATGTAGGTATAATTTAGAATATTTCAGTGACTGTTTTTTACAAAATTACATTCATTTCTGTGACAAGCTATAATAGGTTAGTTAAGAAAATTCACAGAATCTGGTGGTAAATATTTTGACCTGTTTTATTAGTACTGTAATGTATTATTCTAATGTAATTTTTATTAAAATAGAATTCCAGTTATACTAATAATAAAAACATATCTTGGTTTTGTATACTTCCTTACAAAGACCTCTTATAAATATATGTTATTTTAAGCCATAGAGCAACTCTATGAGCTAGTATATTATTGTTCCCATTTTGTAATTGAGTAAACTGAGGGTTAGGGGTAGATTTTCTATACTCTAAATATATTTCATATATGACAAATCTTCAATTTAAAAACAAGTCTGATGACT
This sequence comes from Suricata suricatta, assembly GCF_006229205.1. Classification (NCBI taxonomy): domain Eukaryota; kingdom Metazoa; phylum Chordata; class Mammalia; order Carnivora; family Herpestidae; genus Suricata; species Suricata suricatta. The sequence goes on along the minus strand of NC_043705.1, from coordinate 81,574,331 downwards.
TCCAATTCTTTGCTTTTCTTGCAACACTCACTAAGACTGTGAGAATTTTAAGAACTTAGAACTTAAGCTAATACCTTAATAATGCTACATAACAAACTACCCGAAAGCCAGGCTTCTCAACTTAAATATTATTGAAATTTGTGCCAGATAGTTCTTTGTTGTGGTGCCTGTTCTCTTCATGGTAGAAAAAAAAAAGTTGAGCAGCTTTCAAAGCTTCTATTCACTAGAAGCCCCCGTGGTAGACAGAGTAATACCTACCCAAACATGCTCACATTCTAATTCCAGAACCTATACATACATTACCTTCCATGGCAAAAAGGACTTTGCAGATATGACAACGGTGACAGGATATTACTCTCAGTATCCTATTTCATTATGTAAGATTTATCTTACATACTGGAGAAAGAGGTTCTCCTATTGGCCTTGAAAAGTAAACAGTCATATTTTGAACTGCCTTTAGAGTGAGTCACATGGTAAGGAACCGCATGTAACGTCTAGGACCTGAGGTCATTCCCCAGAATGACAGCCAGTAATAAGCCACATGAAACTAAGCAGATTCTTCCCTAGCTGAACCTCCAGATGAAAACACAGACAGACTACACTTTGCAGCCTGTTGAGACAGCAGAGAACCAAGATAAGCAATACCCACAATCTTCACCCATGGAAACCATGAGATAATAAACGTGTGCTGTTTTAAGTCAATAAGTTTGTGGTAATTTGTTATGCAACACTGAAAACTAATGCACCACGACAGTAAATAAAACATGCCTTAAGGCAACGAATGGTAGTTCTGGCAGAGAAAGCAAATCAGTACCTAGAGTAAGTGTCCTTCCTAATGAGAACAACCAGTCTCTCTCCCGTGATGGAAGTGGACCTATGTACTCAGCTAACCGATTCCCTTGGAGCACTGTGTTATCACAGGAGCTTAAGTGTTGGTCTGCTGTGGACAAGCTGGGTACTCAGCCGTGGCTGCAGCCCAACCAGCCTTGGTGAGTGGAAAGCCGTGGTGCTGAGAGTAAAGACAGCCACTCACCCTAACACAGTGGGCACTTTGTGGGCCTATTGGACAAGAACAGGCTTGAGGGAAGACGCCTGACTGATACCCTGAGGATAGTTCATGGGGCTTTAAACAAAAAGAGTCATTTTCTTCTCTCTCACTGCTTCTTTTTGTCAGGAATCCAGTGAGGATCTGGGTTCTTATTTGGGATCTCTCATGAGGTTTCAGTCACGTGTCAGGATGGGCTCTATTCATGTAATGGTATGACTGTGTGTATGATCCTCGGCAAAGGTGGATCACTCACATGCCTGGAAAGTTTGAGTTCTGGCTCTGACCTTTAGTGGCCATATTATTGGAGGACAGTTGCTTAAATTCTAGGATTACCATTCTGCTTGGCTATACAATGAAGATAATAATAGGTACTTGGTAAGGTTGATTAGAGTCAGTGATCATATGTCAGAGCATGTGACAAAGATTATACTAAATGAAAGGAAACTATTCCTATCATACAGGAGAAGAATGGGAGCTGATGTTGGCAGTGTGACTAGGAATCTGTTCTGGGGGAAGAAAATGATGTAAAAAGCCAAACAATTAATAGAACCATGCTTCAAATTTAAGAAGCCAGGTGACCTCAGAAAGCATTTTCTCTTCGTGCTTGGACTCCTTCCTAGTCCCTCCATCCCTACTCCATTCCTACCACAGTGCAGCCTGATGGTCCAGCAGCAAGGGCTCAGCACAAAGGCCAGTTCATACTTCCCGCTGGGTCAGGCTCTTTCCATCCCCAAAGGTAGACCAGAGATTTCTACACAGCTTTTTGTTATTCCTTCCTTACTACTAGTTAAGCCCTTGTAAGTCATACCTACTGTGTGTGTAACTAACCTGTTGTTCCGGTCCAACTGGAACTGTTGCCCCTGTTGCTTCCCACCTCCCTTTGCTCATGATGTTCCTTCCATCCTGAAACCTCCCCTTACCTCCCTCTTGACAGAAAATCTACACTTGTTTCAGGGTCCATAGCAAATTTCACTTCCATCTTTAGAATTAATCTTGATGGAGTTTTTTCCCCCCCTTGAAAGTCTCTTAGCATAAAAGTGCCTACATCAATCTAAATCTTATCTCCCATTAGTCCAGAAGCCCCCTGACATGGTGAATATGTCTTTAATATTCTCCATGGTGATAATACAGCATGCATTTCCTAACATGCATTCAAAAATTTATTTTGGGTATTAGACTTTCCTTCAAGAATTAATTCACATCTTTGCAGTAAACTGACATTCATCTTCAGCGTGAAAATCACTACAATGCTAAATATTTTTATTCCTGTGTAAAGAAAACATTGAATAGGAAAGATTTTCTTTTTTTTTCTTTTTCTTCTCTTTAAAACAGTTTTTTCTCTTTTTTGTGTTAGAACCAAGAACACATACTTAGTATCCTGATACTACTGAATGCCTAAGGCATTCTAATAGAATCACAATAGTCCTAGAAGGAAATGTAAAGGGTAAATTAAGTCACTTTCTTATTCCTAAATAAAACTGCAATTAATTCTCCAGAGAAAAGGGAATTCTCTTAAGAATGTACTTTAGAGGGGCACCTGGGTGGCTCAGTCTGTTAAGTGTCTGGCTTTGGCTCAGGTCATGATCTCATGGTTCGTGGGTTCGAGTCCCGCATTGGGCTCTGCGCTGACAGCTATCGCCCTCTCTCTCTCTCTGACCCTCCCCTGCTCGCACTCTCTCTGTCCCTCAAAAATAAATAAAAAAACATTTAAAAAAATTTTTTAAAAAGACTGTGCTTTAGAGAAGAAGTGGATTAGAAAGGGAAGTCAGAGTAGGAAGACCCAATCTTTTATGCCATTAATTCCCTCCTGTTCCCACAGTTACTGTCTTTGCAGTAGGCCTCCCTGGGAGGCCTTTTGGCATTCTCAAGAGTATTTTCAAGGAGAACATAAATGTTATGTTTTTCTGATAATTTTGGCTGTGATTTTTCTGCCCAAAATTTAGAGAGAATGGAATTCTCTTTGTATTCTTTTTTTTTATTTATTTCTTTTCTTTCTTTTTTCTTTTTTTTCTTGAGACAGAGAGAGACAGAGCATGAGCGGGGAGGGGCAGAGAGGGAGACACAGAATTGGAAGCAAGCTCCAGGCTTTGAGCTAGCTGTCAGCACAAAGTCCGAGGTGGGGTTCAAACCCACGAATTTCAGATCATGACCTGAACCACCCAGGCACCCCTCTTTGTATTCTTTAAAATAGTTCCCTGGCCCATGCATCCCAATCAGCATGAACTACTACGCAGCAGTACTTTTTCATTTGGGGTAAAATCATTTCATAGAAAAACCACTGATGTAAAACCAAATATCAGAACGTGAGGACCCTAGGGCTTTAAAAGATCATCTAATTTGTTCCTCTGACTTCAGGTATGAACACACAATCCATCACAAGGGAGACTCTCCTAGGTTTCAAGATTTTAGGTGACAAAAAATCCAATCTCCTGTGTCAATTGATTTCCAACTTCATACAAGTTGCTGTGCTTTTCCTGGTGTGATGGTGTCATGGCTTAGTTTGGCTTAATGAAGTTAGATTTCCTGTGTTCTTTTACAATCTCTTAATAAAATAATAATTATAGGATAATTATAGAATAGCCTAATTATCCTTCAGCATTTACTTCCTAACTCAGTTTTCTGATACATGCTCTGAAACAAGCTTTTCCACTCTTTATTTGGTTAGTGCCTTCTGATCTAGCTTTTTACGGTCCTCAGCCCTCTTTGGGCACTGCCAGAAGGCACAGTGTAGATGACTCTAGTAAGTCACTAAGTATGGCGGAATTTGCCACTGCACTTTCCTCCTTGCCAGTAATTCCAACTTCACCCTCTAATTCTGTATCCAGCCTCCTAATGTTGCCACCAGAGATGTTCAAACGAGTCAAGTTTCAAACTGGATTCAAATGCTTTGATTACAAATGAAGTAACTGTTCTCTCTTATGTGTTCCTGTTGCTCTTTACACGTACCTCTATTCAAAGATATATATTATATTTTTAGACACATATCTGTTTCTTATACATAGTGAAATATAAAGTCAAGAATAAGAATGAGAAGAACGCCTGTCTAGAATAAATGTTCAATAAATGTAAAAAAGCCAACGATGTGAAGTAGGAAGGAAATTGGTTTAGAAGTAGAGGAATTCACAAAGATGATCAAGTTTGACCACATTTTACAAACAAGGCAAGTTAGACAATAAGAAATTAAGTGAGCCAAAGACGTATGCCTACTGGTGAGAGGCTATTTGGGGCATCTGTGAATTTGTTTGGATACAAGGAACCCGGTATCCATTCTCCCATGCACTTGGTAAGAGCACTCTGACCTTAGATCCTTGACCATCTGGAACTTCTGTTTAAACTCTTAGGGGAAAATAAGCTTTTCTGTCTGGCAGCCTAGAGCCTGAGAAGATTCAGGACAGGAGCTGCTGGCAGCCATGGTTACACCATTTGGAGCCTGAGAATACAGCCAACATAGAGAAAACAAGAGCTTGAAAGGTGAAGAGAGCCTGGGTACCCTGACGCTTCTTACACCCAAGTTAAGACAATCTGTAGAACGCATATGTTTCCTTTTTTTTTACTCAAGTTTGACTTGGGCTTTCTGACTTGGTCCTAAGTGACACTGTGCAGTACTTGAATTAAAGTACAGGTCATTTATCTCTCAACCTGTGTTCTTTCCATTACCTAGGCACCACCTGCCTGCCCCTTCCTCGGTATTGTTTTCCTTTTCTCAATCAAAGAACAAATCAAAGGACAAATTTTCTCTAGCAATTCTACCCTGAATAAGAAGCTTCTAGGTTCTAAAGATGACCTTGGTTATCTTTCCATGGCCCTGCATCTGACAGGTGGAAGGATTACCTCCTTATCCTTACATGGCTAGATCCCTATTTAACCATCCCCAAAACATACTTGCTATTTAAAAACTAAAAGTACAAAGCACCAATAATCCCAGAGCCTTCAGTCTCATTCCAAATGTGTTCCAGTTTCTATTTATTCAGAGTTGAAAACCAGAGCCCCAGGGAGGCCTGAGTTCTGGTGCATACATATGTATGACCTTATCAATGCAGAGGCAGAAATTCTATGCTTCCAGAAAGCCCTGAGTCAGAGGTGGTTCCTAGACTACTGTTGGAATTGATTTCCTCAGGCTGTTAAGATGACTTTTGTGACCTTACCGTTGTAGCAGAGAGGGTCTTATTTGCTCAGTAACTGATCTAGTGAGTAGGAACAGCTCACACTCTGTCCTGCCTGGCTAGGTTGGTACCAGCTAAACTAAATCAGAGGAAAACCTCACAACCAGAAATCAGCACCACACTCTGACCTATGGTTAATATTTCAAACATAAAACACAATTAAGTCTGCTAAAGTTTTCTGCTAGGCCTGGGAGAAACTTACAACTATAGAAGAGAAAGACGTAAGAATCAATTTACATTATGTCAGTTTATGATTCAAATATATTTTACACTTTAAGGTATAAAAATACTTATTCCAACACTGTAGAGGCAAATGAATCACAAGAGCCTAAATCTCCATCAGGAGGGAGATGGTTAAATGAATTATAATACACACCTCAGCAGACCGCTACAGAGCTACTGAAGTGAAGACTGGTCTCTATGACCTTGTGACCTGATATGAAATAATCTCTAAGACATCTTTTAGAGTGAAAAAGGCAAGGGGGCAGGAGAGTGTGTGCACAATGGAAACATTCATGTTAAACGGAGGGAGAGGGGGCTCTGTCGATGTGTACACCCCCACATACACATTCAATATGCAGAGAAGATCCCTGGAAGGATCTGCAAGAAACTAGCATCAAGGGTGGCCCCAGGGAAAGGATCCAGAGCACTGGTGGGTAGGGCTGGAGGGGAGAATAAGTTTACAATAGATGACCTTTTGTGCTATTTGAATTTGTGTTACCATGTCTTCACACTGCCCATTAAAATAAAAACAAAGAACAATATTCTAAGGTCTGACTTTGATCTAGAGTTTAACAATGAAAACTTTGAGATTTTGCATTCCTTTCTTCCTTTAAGGCAAAAGCAGGTCCTTTCCATCTTTGGTGCTTGCTTTTGAACAAATAGGCTCTAGTATTTTTAGACTTTCTCCCTGGAGTCCAAAGCTCACTGTATTGAAGCATCCAGGGAAATATAGAGGAGTTGGAGCCCAAACTCTGTGCCCTAAATGTTTCTCAGTCATGGAGAAAGCAGCATTTTCTCCCCAGTACTGCTGGTTAGAGCCATAGGAACATGCACTGAGGTAATTTCTTGTTCTTTCCTGCTAGATTAAGAAAAGGGTTTAATCTGTTTCTTCTCTCTCTCTCTTTCTCTCTCTCTCTCTGTCTTTGTCTCTGTCTGTCTCTGTCTGTCTGTGTCTCTTTCTCTCTGCTTCTGTTGTTCTTTTCCTCAAAGTGAACACACATCTGAAAACAGCTCTAGAGCATTTCTGCCGGAAGAAGCAAGAAGCTATTAACAGCAGCACTTGAGGCTGCTGTGAAAGTCCATTACCCCAGAAATAGATTAAGGCAAGTTTGCGAAAATGCGTTCCTCCAGCATTATCATTCTTACCTGAAAGAACGCAGCTCCTATTTAGCACGAGACAGATGTTCTTACCTCATTTCACTGGAAAACTAAAGTGAGACAAATAAAGACAAAAAGTCTACCTCCTGAGAATTGCTTTGCTTCTTTAATTTTGAATCATGTATTTTAGAGGGTGTTATCCCCCCCCAATACCTCCACCCCTGGCCACTTCCTCTGAGGTCCTTAATGGCTTTGAAATATCTAGCCTGAGTTTACTCCCAGTCACGGTGGAAGTGGATCAAAGAATGAAGGGAAAGACCAAGCCTAAAGCCTTTGTCACTTGTGAATCCATTTGCATAAACTCCAGATACTCATCCCACAGCTGTTCCTTAGGCAGAGAACCTAACTAGTGTCAGCTCCAAACAGATTCTAACTGGTGACAAAACTATCTAAATAGAAAGCTATTTGTGCTACTCCTCGACTTCCTTTTCTCCTTTTCCTATCATCCTCTACTACGGCTGCAATGCTCCAAAGGGCGAAAGATAAAGTTCAACGGTGCCCTAGTTAATGGTTAAAAGAGGACTCAGAGAGTGCTAAATATAGTTCACATTGAACTTTGCCTCATTCCCAAAGGATATCCACTCCTAAGAAGTTCATTTTCAACAGTAGTGTCAGAGATTTCTTCCATTTAATATATGGGAACGAAAACCATGAATCAAGACTAGCAGGTGTATTTGACAAGCTTAAAAAGAAGGCTAGAGCAGAATAGCCCCCTGAAAGCTCTAGCCTGTCCAGACTGCATTTCAGGCATCAGATGTAAGAAGGGATATCCTGTCATACACAATAAATATTAAAATTTGAGATCAAGAAAGTAGTTAAGTTTTCCCTCTCCAGATCAGCGGTTCTCAAATCTGGCTTCACATCCATTTCATATGCCTGAGGCTTTACCCTAGAAATTCTGATAGGCAGGCTGGGAATGGTATCTCTACAGGGTTCTGCTCTAAGCTGCGCACCATAGCTGTGGCTGAGGAGGGAGAGGGGTGGGACTGCTTGACGCACTCTCCCTCCTGGAAAGTACTGATCGGACAAACCTGGAAACATGCTACCTCCCACACTGTATGGCGCTTTCCAGAGTGCAGTATACTCTCTTGTCACAGCCCTGCAGGAGAGGCAAGCCAGGGTATCTCTCTCCATTTTATAGATGAGAAAACTGGAGTTTCAAGAGACTTCCAAAAGTCAGAAGCAGATCTGGAATTGCAAACAAGGCCTCTCTGAATCGTTTCCCCCTAGCACTGCAGCTTCTTCCAGGCTTCAGGTCCATGATGAGGACCTTGGGTGCTGGCAACCATTCTGTTCCCAGAAGCAATGGAAAAAGCATGAAATCCTGGCCAGCCAGAGCTCAATAAGAACCACCTTTAATTGTATAGAGAAGGACATTGAAACACAGTGATTTGTCCAAAATTATAGAGCTACTGAGTGGCAAGAAAAATAGACACCAGTGGGATTACAGAATCTAGACCACAAGCAGAGCAAGATGGAAGGGAACTGTATATCTCCTGCTTGGGGTTTCGAAAAGTCGAAGTGATTGCTGCACAGAGAGTTGCTGTGTACTTGGAAGACTGCCCATTGCATTGAGAAATGGACCATGGCAAGGGGTAGCCATACAAATCACTGAGGTCACCTTGATGGTATTTATGAGTATGCCAGCCAGTCTGTGGCTATTTGTGTGTGTGTGTGTGTGTGTGTGTGGTGTTTAGTCGTCAGGGGGGTGCTCAAGCAAGCAAGAGCCTGTATACATTCAGCGAAGGTAAAAAACACAACAAAACAAAATCTCCCCGGAAAGTGTTAGCATAATTACACAGCCAGTCTGTTTCTTACCTGGAGCTAAATGCAGTCCCCACAATCCCTGTCAATTGTGACGATCATTCATGATGTGGAAGTGTGCAGGGAAGAGGTCCCCCCTCGCTCATTCATCTAATTTCTCTAACCCTCTAGCATAGCTAGAGATGAACCCAACTCCTATAAAACAGAAACAAACTTCAAATCCATGTCAGAGCCTGCTGGAGAGAATGATTTACAAACTGCCAGCAGAACACTGGTGTAAACAAGATAATGCACATTAATTCTCAGCGAGTCAATTAACATTCAGTTATTCTGAACAAGGCCTGACCTTGATGCTTGAGGATCTGAACAGAATGCAACCTGTAGCTTAAAGGAAAATACCACCTCCTCCTCTGAAATTGGCAGGTCTCTAGGGTTCAAAGGCTCAAGAAGCACTCTTCCTCATAAAGACGCACAAAGGGATAAAACCTGTCTCAACACAACTCTTGTCTTTCAGAACTGATGTCTTTTTGCTTTTGAGGCCACAAACACTTCGATGACTCTCACCTTTGTTCTAAATTTCTAAGGGATCTAAGTGTTGTGCTGCATTCCAGAGGCACTTTCACTTCAAGTCATCTCAGGGCTAAAAAGGTCTTAAAATGAAGAACTGCACACATTTCTTGGGATATTTCTTCAATTGCTAATTCAAAGAAGAGGATTTGTTTATAATTGCCATGCGTATTAGCATTATCTCTGCTTTCTGGGGATATTTTTCCTTGAATTTTGGGAAAGGATCAACCAGAGTCTCTTACAATGTTTTGCTACTCCAGGGTGATGAGGTAGATACACTAAAAAGATGCGTCACCCATCTGAGTCCAACAGACCAGAGCTTCCCAAATTGAAATGGGCACAGGAATCTCCAGGGACCTTGTAAGGGGAGATTCTGATTCAGCAGGTCTGAAGGAGAAATGGAGATTCTGTAAGTCATAAGCTCCCAGGTGACAGTGATGTGATCCAAGGACCACACTGCGCAGCACTACTCCACAGTACTTGTCTGAGGAGCTGCTTTCACAGAACAAGTAGTCCTTTAGAAGGGGTCCTTCTGTGATTTCAAGACTGCTATCTGTAACAGGAGGTGTCACAAGATACGATGCCAGATCAGGGGTCTCGAACTCTTCCAGTCCAGACACCGTAGGCATACAAGTTTAGAAGAACCCCTCCAACACCAACCCTTTCATATCCAGGGGACCCTCTTTTGAAACAAGTGTTCTGGTTTTTTGTTTGCTGGTTTGCTTACTGTGTTTACTGTGTTTTTGTTTTCCAGGGTTCATAGCTGTCCACCCTAGGTTAACCTGGTATACCCAATTCTAGGGGTACTAATGGCCCTCGCTTTGTTGGACTACCAAGTGATAAAGACAACACTGATAAAAAAAAATACTGCTATTTTTTTTTATAATAGCAGTAACAATATTCCTTCCTTCAGGGGCTGCAGGATCAACTGGCTGGGTCATGGGTGACAGCAAAAGTAGATTTTTTACTAGACACAGATAAGGGATTTGGCTGTTGGGAGAAATATGATTGAGAACAAAAACAGTGTTCTTCATGGAGCCCCTTTTTACACTTAACTGACACTGGCAACACTTTGTCTCATGGCCAGGCTACCTCCACCCCGCCACCCCCACTTCCTTGGCAATTTTCCTGGAATCCTTTGGAAGGCTCTGTGGTTCCGTGTGTCCATAGCATCTATTTCCTATCCTTTTGCAGAGATCCAGGCTAATAATACTGTAACAATAAATAACAATAACAACAATAATACACTACCACTGTTTAAATCCTCCCTACAAACCTTTGAGATAGGGACTATTATTATTCTCATTTTATGGATGAGGAATCTAAGGCATAGAAAGGATAAACAATATGCTCAAGGTCACAGATCTAACAAGCAGGGATACAAACATAGACTGGCATCAGGGTCCATGATCTTAAACACTACATGATACTTGTCCATACTCTTTTAATCACTTTACGAGAGAGAGAGAGAGAGAGAGAGAGAGAGAGAGAGAGAGAGAGAGAGGGAGAATCTTATTATCCTCTTTATCTTTTACAGTGGATGGCTCATTAAAACCAGAGCCAAAATAATTAGCAACCAAATAAATTAGTTTCCTTTCCAAGAGAGTGTTTTCAAACACTCCCCTGAGGTGAGGGAAAATATTTGCATTCTGTCCCTCTTGGTGGAGTGTGTGCAGTGAAGTGCATTCCCTTAGAATGGGTTGGATCCTTTTAAGGAAGCAGAAAATAAGAAGGAAAACAAAACAGTTGTTTCCATAGTAAAATATGTTGACTCTTCTTACTCCCTTACATTTGAATAAATTCTATCCCCTCTTTGGGTATACAGGTCACAGTCCTTATGAAGCTGCATTACATCCACCTTAGTCCTTTCTCAATTGTGAAAAAAAAATTGGTCAGTATTATTAGAATATCTGTGCATGCCACTTGAGTATAGGCATCACATGTTTTTCTTTGTTTCACATATATCATTCTGGTCTTTTCTACTTGATTCTAAGCACTTTGGTTTAAATACTTATTCCTAGAATACTGTATACTAATTTTGGCACTTTATATCCATTGGTTGATGGACACGTTCACACTCTACAGGGCAAACAGTGCCACTCTCCTTTCCTAACTTGGGGTAACACAGCTATGTGGTACCTGTACCATGCCAGAGCTACACATGACACCTCAAAGTCCAGCTAACCATCTCATACCAATGCATCATGGTCACAGGGATACTGGGTAAGAGATGTAGGCTATACCAGAGCAAATTTAAGAATTGCAATATTGAGAAAACAAACTCAGAATTCAGCCTCCATGGATAAAGGTACGGAAGGGCCATCTTTGTATGTGAAGGACAACATTTAAAGTTTTGATATAGGCACTGAGGAACTCTACCCCACTAAAATGGTGAGGGTCAGTCAGAGAAATTCAGAGAAAAGTTTCACTAAGTTCCATGTTTTCTAGGTTAGTAATTCACCCATGAGTCCCTGGACTACATGAAGGGATATATAAAGATATATAAATATTATATAAATAAAATATATTTATTTTTTAAATGTTTGTTTATTTGAGAGAGAGAAAGAGCACACAAGCTAGGAGGGGCAGAGAGAAAGGGAGAGAGAATCCCAAGCAGGCTCCACATTGTTTGTTAGTGCAGAGCCTGATGTGGGGCTCAAACTCATGAACTGTGAGATCATGACCTGAGCTTAAATCAAGGGTCAGACACTAACCAACTGAGCCACTGAGGTGCCCCTAAAGGATCAGGTATTTAGAAGGCAAAGTTAGTGAGAAAGATCATTTTAAGATCCATTTTTTGGACACTTTGAAGAAAGTAAGATCTGGGTATTTAGAATAAGCTTGGTTGGGCTACTTTTATTTTCCCTGACAGAGGGAGATACTCTGAAAACAGACAGAAATAATGAATCTTAACTTAACTGAGACTTTGATTTCATCCTCTATGGCACGCTCATCAATGAACTGGGCAAATGTGGTTGAATTATGCAACCGTGGATTGGGCAGTAACCTAAAGGTAATTCTAGGCTGTTAATATTAGCTCAGGATCAACCTGGGAGTTTCACTAAGTAAGGAAAGTATATTGTCAACATATTATTGGATAAAGTTTTTGTCATTTACCTAAATGTTGACATCAGAACATTATTTACTTTTCCTACTCATGGAGTCATGGGAGCAACTTGCCCATATTAAGAAAATCACCTCCTCCCACCACTCACAAGAGTTTGAAGAGATTTAAAATGGAATAGGTTTTTATCAGGTGAGAAAAGGAGGTTGTGTGAAACTTAAAGTGGAAGTAAATTGCTAGATTAAGTTACTTCTTGCAATTTTTACCCTTTGATTTCCTGGGTTTTGAGTAACACCAATAAAAATCCATTACCATGCTCATATTTGTGTCTAAACTTTTAGTGTTTATAAACAGACCAAGCTAAGAAGTGGACTGTGAAGCAAGCCACACATCTCCCTGGGACACCAGAATCCCAGTGTGACACTTAAGCTTCCAGAAGACTACAAGTTATCATCATTAGCAGAGAAATGCCACTTGCTTATTATAAGGCAGACTGAGTCATTAAACTCAAGAGTCCCTGGAGTCTGCGGTCTTCAGGGACATAGTAAGACTGATAAATTCTCCTCCCTGACCACTGCCCTCCCCTGTTCTGTGTCTCTCTCATCTCTTACTCTTTGACCTCACCATGTCTCTCTATGTGATCTGGTTGTCACTCTGGTTCTGGATTTAACTTGTATCTCTCTCCAGCTTGATCTTCAAAGTTAACATTTTTTAATACTGACCTCACTCTAGTGCCAGAAACTCCTGCTTCCTCTTCACTGAGATGTGGTAAGGATCAAACAAGTTCATTTATGTGCAAGCAATTCAAAAATGTTAAAGTACTATATGGGTATTATTTCTAATTTTTTCTCTAATTTCTGGCACTGATGATACTACATGGCCTAGAGTAGGTATTCATTACACATGTGTTCAATGAACCAATAAAAAATTGAAAATACATTCCATCTTCCACATCAAAATCAGGTTGATATTCCTGAAGTTAAGCTCCCCCCTCCAAAAAAAACAAAGTTGACTTTCATTAAGCTTTGTTCTAAACAAGTATTATGTGCAGTTTAGGATTTTCCTTACATTTCTGTGAAAAATGCCACTGGAATTTTATTAGGGATTACATTGAATCTGTAGATAGATTTGGATAGGATGGACATTTTAGTAATGTTAATTCTTCCTATCTGTGAGACTATGGGATATCATTCCATTTATTTGTGTCAATAGGGTAAGGGTAGTCTCTTTAATAAACGGTATTGGGAAAACTGGATATTCACATGCAAAAGAATGAAACCAGACCTTTATCTCACATCATAAACAAAAGTTAATTTAAAATTGATTAAAGACTTAAACATAGGAAGTAAAACTGTAAAACTCCGAGAAGAAAACCCCCTGATATTTGTGTTGGCAGTTTTTTCACATGTGACACCAAAAGCAAACATTAGGAAGTAGAACTAAAAACATTTCTGCACAGCAAAGGAAACCATCAACAAAATGAAAATGCAACCTATGAAATAGGAGAAAATATTTGCAAACCATATATTCAATAGATGACTAATATCCAAAATATATTTTCAAAAACCATATAAGAGCAAAAAAAAAAAAAGAAACCCACAAATTAACAGATTAAAATGGCCAAAGGACCTGAATAGACATTTTTCCAAATAAGACAAATAGCCAACATATACATAAAAATGTGTTCAACACTACTAATCATCAGGGAAATACAAATCAAAACCAATGAGTTATCTCCTTATACCTGTGAGGATGGCTATTATCAAAAAGTCAAAAATTAATAAATGTTGGTAAAGATGTGGAGAAATTAGAACACTCTTTGTGGGACATAGAGAAACTAGAACACTGTTGGTGGGACTGTATTTCCATTATGGAAAGCAATATGAAGTTTCTTCAAAAAAATTAAGAATAGAATAACCATATGACTCAGCAATCCTGAATATATACTCAAAGGAAAGGAAATTACTATCTTGAAAAGATATCTATATTCCCATATTCATGTAGCATTCTTTACATTAGCCAAGATTTGGAAAGCACCTACATAAGTATCCGTTGACAGATCAATGGATAAAGAAAATGTAGTACACATATGCAATGGAATACCATTCAGCCATAAAAAGAAGAAAATCTTGCAACAACATGAAGGAACCTAGAAAACATTATGCTAAGTAAAATAAACCAGACAGAGAAAGACAAATACTGCATGATCTTATATGCACGTGGAATCTAAAAATGCTAAAGTCAGAGAAATAAGGACTAGAGGGGCACCTAGGGGGCTCGGTTGGTTGAGCCTCCGAATTCAGCTCAGGTCATGATCTCACAGTTCGTGGGTTCAAGCCCTGCATCAGGCTCTGTGCTGACAGTTAGCTCAGAGCCTGGAGCCTGTCTTCAGATTCTGTGTCTCCCTCTCTCTCTGATCCTCCCCTGTTCATGCTGTCTCTCTTTGTCTCAAAAATAAATAAAACATTTAAAATATTTTTTTTAAAGACTAGAACAGTGGTTGCCAGGGGCGAGGGCGCGGAGGGGATGCTGGTCAAAGTATATAAGCTCTCAGCTCAAGGATAAGTAAATTCTGGAGATTGAATATACAGCACAGACATTATATTTAATAATGCACTGCACTCCTGAAATGTGCCAAAAGAGTAGATCTTAGATAGTCTTACAGCCCCCCCCGCCCAAAAAAAGTGAAATAGGTGATGGACAGGTGAATTAGCTTGATTGGGGGGAATCATTTCACAATGTATTTATATATCAAAACATCACACTGTACACCTCAAATACATACAATGTTTATTAGTCAATCAAGTAAAGCTGAAGAAAGAGAAAGAACTGTGGCATAGCTTTGAACACTGGTTTTAAAGAGTTTTAAGCAGTGGATTGACATGGATCAGAATTGTATTTTGTTAGGGTATTGAGACTGAGGTATGGAAAAAGAATTTGAGGGCAAGAGAGACACAGGAGACCAAACAGGAGGCTGTGACATAGTACAGAGAAGAGGAGTTAATAACATGGTCACCGAAGCAGCCAGGGGGTAAAAAGAAGAAGCTGAAGTGACAGGTATTTGTGAGGAAGAATCTGTAAAGGATTATCGAATGTTATTTGATCTACTCTAATATAAAATTGCCATGAACCATAATTTGAAGCACATTCATCCTTGTTTCACAATTTTGGGGATGAGGTAATGCCAACAAATGAGCATCAATTATAGTTCAACTTTTTAAACAAATAGTTTGATGATATATTAGAATGGAGAGGAACATATCTTGCCCATTTTATCAATAATAATAGTTCGTGTTTCTAAAATTCAGGATGATGAAGCAAAAATGAAAAATATTTTTCTCCCTCAAGCACAAAACCAAATCTCATTTACAAAGGGATTTATGAACTCTTTTTCCACTAGAAAAGAATAACTCTTCACATTTGATTTTGGTCAATTAAAAATGGCACTGCCAACAGACTCCTAAACCAGTTTTTATTTGGGGAAAAGTGTAAAACAAAAGCAAAAGGAAAGAAGTTGTTTACTGAGTAGATGTAATATATATTTCACAATGCTTCCTCTCACCCACTGTCGATTTAGGGGACAGATTTGTCCTTAAAGGTGCCATAGAGAGAGCAGCATTTATAATGCCCTCACTAGATCTTAGATACCTAAAAGTTTGAAAATGAGAATGCTCTGTGTTTTTAAAAGCAGAGGCAGAGTACTTGAATGCCACTTTTCAATAGTACCCAGAGGTTTTGAGAATTAACCAGCTCCGAAAATATATTAGGTGCCCTCTGAAGGAAAATTAAAACACAAATCAAAATTGTTGAGGGAAACATTACTGCCCTGCAGCAGCTGAAGAGCTGCACACACATGCTGTGCTCACAGCCCCTGCAGGCCTAAGGCCAGTAATGCAGAAACTACATTTCAATGCAAGCAAACATATAAAGGAAGGGATAGAGGGTCATCTCCCTGTAGCGGTATCAAAATCTTCTACCTTCCAGCCCTTTCTCCCCAGTAACTCCCTTGTTTTCTGTCTGAACAGAAAGGTTTAAGGATCTTTCTTTTGGATCTCTAAAACTACAAGCCCATTCTCCATTACAACATGGCAGCTTTGTTGTCAGTTACCTGGTCAGTTACAAAGACTATGTTGGGAATGGATGTCATTCAATTCAATGTAAGATTAAGAAAATACCCATACTTTTAAACTCCACACCTGAAAAACAAATAATCCAGTGAAGAAATGAACAGAAGACATGAATAGACACTTTTCCAAAGAAGACATCCAGATGGGTAACAGATACATGAGACGATGCTCAGCATCACTCATCCTCAGAGAAACACAAATCAAAACCACACTGAGATACCACCTCTCGCCAGTCAGAGTGGCTAAAATGAATAAATCAAGAGACTATAGATACTGGAGAGAATGTGGAGAAACGGGAACCCTCTTGCATTATTGGTGGGGATGCAAACTGGTGTAGACACTCTGGAAAACAGTGTGGAGGTTCCTCAAAAAATTACAAAAGAACTACCCTATGACGCAGCAATAGCACTGCTAGGAATTTACCCAAGGAATACAGGAGTGCTGATGCATAGGGGCACCTGTACCCCAATGTTCATAGTAGCACTTTCAATAATAACCAAATCATGGAAAGAGCCTAAATGTCTATCAACTGATGAATGGATCAAGATGTGGTTCATATACACAATGGAATACTACTTGGCAATTAGAAAGAATGAAATTTGGCCATTTGTGGCAATGCGGATGGAACTAGAGGGTATTATGCTAAATGAAGTAAGTCAGTCAGAGAAAGACAGATACCATATGTTTTCACTCACGTGTGGATCTTGAGAAACTTAACAGAAGACCATGGGGGAGGGGAAGGGAAAAAATGACAGAGAGGGAGGCAGGCAAACTTTAAGAGAATCTGAGATACAGAGAAAAAACTGAGTGTTGATGGGGGTGAGGGAGAGCTGAAGGTAGATCATGAGCACTGAGGAGGGCACTTGTTGGAATAAGCACTGGGTGTTATATGGAAGCAAATTTGACAATATATTATATTTTTAAGGAAAGAAAGAAAATACCCACACTCTGTAAATAATTTAAATTCCAAAGCTGATGAGTTGGGCAATACACATTACAATAAATATTTATTAGAGTATAAAGGTAATATAAGCAACTTCTGATCTCTTTCCACCCTTCACAATCACAATTATAAACTTTTTATCCTGAAATTCAGTATTTACTAATTCATCCATTCAGCCAACATATATTGGAGCCATATTATGGACAAGGCATTGTGCCTGATTCTGTGAGAAAATTCAAGAGGCATAAGACCCAACATTTTTACTAAAGGGGTTTACAGTATAGCACAGAGTCTAAATCCCTTGACTTCTGAAGGGGAAACAATCTGAGTTTGTATATCAAGTCTGATTGCTAACACTGGGGAAGTTTATGGATCTGAGTTCTGATTTCATTGAGGATAATAATAATAATAACAACATATGTATAATATATTACATATATTATACAGAATAAGCAGGAGGAGGAGGAGACTCAGAGCCACAGAACCCAGCACAGAAAATGGAAAAGTCAGATCAGTCTGCCTTTGGGATCATCAGTGCAGTATGAACCAAGTGTAGTCTGGGAATGCAGCTTGGAACCAGACTATGCATGGCTTTGTATGTCAGGCTGAAAAATGTTGACTTTATCTAAAAAAAAAATGTTAGGATATCTCAAAAAGTTATTTTGTGCAAGAGTAAGGACACAGATGACTCTACTCCAAAGGGTAACTTCATATCCTATGTAATAAAGAAACTGGAAGGAAACCAGAAGCAACGATGATAATTAAATTTTTTTTTAATGTTTGATCATTTTTGAGACAGAAAGAGACCAAGTGTGAGTGGGGAAGGGGCAGAGAGAGAGGGAGAAACAGAATCTGAAGCAGGCTCCACGCTCCGAGCTGTCAGCACAGAGCCCAACATGGGGCTCGAACCCACAAACCATGATATCATGACTTTGGGCAAAGTTAGATGCCCAACTGACTAAGCCCCTCAGGTGCCCTGCAAAGAAGCACTTAAAGGATGATTACAAAAGTATAGGTCAAAACACAATATATAACCTCAACATAATCATAAAGGAAAACCAGACAAATCCAAATGAAAGGATGCTCTACAGAATAATTGACCTGTATTCCTTAAAAGTATCCAGATGTCATAAAAGACAATGGAAGACTGAGGAAGTGTGACAGATTGTTGAGAATGAAGGATTCATGACAACCAAATGCAATGTGGATCCAGGATTGGATTCTGGAACAGATCAAGGACATTAGTAGAAAAACAAGTGAAATTCAAATATAGGCTATAGTTCAGATAATATTATGGTACCAATGTTTGTGTTAATAAATGCATCGTGTTCATGAAAGATTTTTTTTGATGTTTTTTATTTATTTGTGAGAGACATAGAGAGACAGCACAAGTAGGGTAAGGTCAGAGAGAGAGGGAGACACAGAATCCGAAACAGGCTCTAGGCTCCAGGCTCTGAGCTAGCTATCAGCACAGAGCCCAATGCGGGGCTCAAACCCGCATGATCATGAGATCAAGACCTGAGCTGAAGCCTGAAGCCGGATGCTTAACCGACTGAGCCACCTAGGGCCCTCCAGACAAGATATTACCTTTAGGAAAGCTGAGTGAAAGGTATAAGAGCTCTCCATTATTTATATAACTTTTCTGTAAGCCTAAACTTACAACACATAAAAAGTTTTGTTTTGAAGTCCAAGCAAGAGAAAAGACCTGAACCAGGGTAGTGGTTCTGAGGACTTGGGGAAAGGAAGCAAAGTTGGTATGAATTAGATGCTAACTAGGGCTGGCAGGGTGAGAGAGGAGTCATTGAGAATGTGACTCAAGCCTCAGTGACTGAGCAACTGGTAGTCATTCACTTGAGCAAGTCCCAGGAAGGAACAGGTTTCAGAGGGTGCATAATGAGTTCCATCTTGCGCATCCTGGGTTGCAGATGAGAGAGTTCCATAGGAAACTATGTATGAAAGGCAAGGAAAGGTAGGGTTGTAAATTTGGGAGTCAACCAATATAAGGTAATAGACCTATGCGCGTAAATACATTTACCAAAGGAGACAGAAAAAAATATGAAAACTGACACTTTTTGGGAAATATCCACATTTAGGAAGAAAATGAAAAAGGGGGGAGCTACCTTATAACTCCATGTCTTTCATAAGAGGAAAGCACGTGTTTAAAAATATAACAGAATGGGAGTAAATTGGGGCTCTGTAAGACACCAGTTTCATATGTCCATAATGGAGGTAAGGAGTGATGGGGAATAAACAAAAAGAGAAAAAGGGAAAAAGAAAACTGGGGGTCATTTGTGTGTGTTTCACATAAATAGAAAAGCTTGAAGAAGTATGTTACTGGATTGATCGAGCTTAGGTTTGAAATCTCAATGGCATGTTTTAGAAGAATGTAACTGGTTTTTTTACCATTAGCCTTAAAAGTTAAAACTCCATCTCTCCAAACACCTTAGCATCTTGGGGAGTTCCACTACACATTTAGAAGAATAAAAGATTGCAAACGAGATGGATAGGTAGTCTGGCTGCAGTGCATTTAGGAAAATCTGCGCGAGGTGTTTTCAGTTTTCCTAGAAAGGAGTCCCCCCACGCACATTTTAAACATGTATGTCCATATGTAACCTCACAAATCCTAAGTTTATGCTTTGATGAACCTGTTTTGAATACAAATGGCCTTCTGTTTTCCAGCTTCCTGATGTAGCTGTCCTTAAGACCCCGCTATGTAGAGAGTTTCTCCTCCTCCAGTTCTAAATGGTTCTTAATGCCACGTTCCCATAGCTCTTGTGGTTGGTCATCCAATGGGTCAACCAGAGCTCTTCATTGGGATTTGTAATGGTAACTGATTAATTTATTTAGACTACAGACATGAAACTTGGAAGACATGAAACATGGAAACTATCAGTAGCCATGTTCTTTGCAAGTCTATATTTAAAAATAAGAATAGGGGGCCCTGGGTAGCTCAGTTGGTTAAGCATGCCACTTTGGCTCAGGTCATGATCTCACGATTCATGAGTTAAGCTGTGCTGATAGCTCAGAGCTTGGAGTCTGCTTTGGATTCTGTGTTTCCCTCTGTCTCTGCCCCTCCTCCCTCCCTCCTCCTCCTCCTCCTCGTTCTCCTCCTCCTCCTCCTCCTTCTTCTCCTTCTCCTTCTCCTTTTCTCTCTCTCTCTCACACCTCCTTTCTCCTTCTCTCTCTCTCTCTCTCTCAAAAATAAACAGTAAAATTTTTTAAAAATAAGAATAAAGCTGAAATACAGAATGAAACTGATGTGAATCAGAAATACCAAAGGAGCTTTGGTGTCATCTGGTTACTGGTTCCAGTTGTTGCTGGAGCACAGAAGTATCACTGCCCCCTTTCAACTCTACAAGTTGAAGTACATTACTTACCCCCTAAGTCTTCAAACAAACTCCCCTTTTTTCTGTTTTTGCCCAAGGTAGTAAGAAGTGGAGTTCTGTCAGTTGCTACTGTAAGAATTATCACCAATATTCTGAAGGTTCTGCCTGGTTAAGAGGACTCTCTTCCTCATTATTTTTTTTAAGCCATTTCTAATGAATCCTTGTGCCCTAGGATAGAATTTGTTTGTTAAACTTGACCTCTTAAAGGCAGAAGCTTCCTTCCTTCCCCCCACCCTCTTTCCCTCCCTTTCCCTCTCTGTCTCTTTCTCTCTCTGCTTCTTTCTTGGTTAGGACTGGGCCAAGTACAGTATCTGATATTCAATCTAAATCTGGAATTCTGAACCACTTGAGAGCATTCTTGTATCTCCAACATGACTCTGCATGTGAGATTTGGTTTTTAGAAGAAACAGTCTTATTTTTAAACTCAAAGAAATAAATGTGATTGGTAGTACAGGGGAAAAAGGAGCTTTGGAGCCAACTAAGACTGCATAGGAATCTCTCCTGTGCCACACAGTACCTCTGTGACCTTGATCAAATTGCTTAACCTTTCTGTCAAGTTATTTTAACTTCTCATAGAAACTAACAGTGAACAGTTGCCAATATTTCAGGCACTGTGCTAGGCATTTCACCGGTTACCTTTACCAGGTAACTGCTTTATCCCCATTTTACATATGAGAATATTAAGGTTTAAAAAAGTTAAGTCACTTGTCAAAGGACAGTAAACAACAGTCTCAGGGGACATTATACAATACCCATCCCACAAGAATACTGTGAAGTCTAAGATATTATAGGTACTGTGTCTAGCATCCCATATGTGGTGATAATAATTATAATTTATTCCCAAAAACCAAGTCTATGTTTTCCTCTTATCTTTTTTTCCCATATGTCCAAACTCTAAGCTGTAGGAATCAAACACTGACTATTTTGAAAAAGAGATACATGCAGAGAATCAGGCGCCACTTGGACAGGACGTTTTCATTGTTGTGGTTTTAATATCCACACCAAGAAATAGTAATCAAATTAATCCTTCTATAGACAACAGCTACTCACTACAAGTAAGTTAACTAGCAGGGCCACTAGATAACTTCTGTACTGCCTGTGATGCGGGCACTGATAGTCTCTATTTAGAAACACAACAGGATCTAGAAGAGTGAGGTAGAGGAGGGCCCACTTGGCTGCTCAAGGAATTTTTCTTGGCTTCCCCCTGATTTATCCCCATACTACTTTCTATCTTACCTGTTGATGCCCTTGGGTTTGTCACTTCTGCTCCTGTTCATCTGAGCCCAGAGAATCCATGGCTTACATTGGAAAGAGACATTTCTCCATAGCTAACCAAATGACTAAAGAAATAAAGGTATGTGTTCATGCAATCAGGTAGTTTGTCTCTTTATATTAACAAATTAAATGAAAAATTCTTCCTTTGTCCACTACAGGCTAAACTGTGCTTTCATCCATCTTACTTTGCTGAGGAATTTTTTTTCCTCAGTCCTGCCCACAGAATAAGTGAAAATTAAAAACCTTCTTTCCAACACTCAATATCAAATACTTTCTCTCTGTGCTCAGATCTCTGGGACAAAGTTTTACTCTGTTACCTGATTTCACACATGAAAGTTATCTGTATTTCTCTTTCTAAAGAAATAAAAGGAGAAAATGTAATTATAGGTTCTGTCATAGAACCTGCAGTACAACATTAGCTCGCTCTAGCTGTCACATAAGCAACTTTACATTTCACCAGTGGTCACAGAGGTGACAGGGCAAAAATACTCTTCATTTTTCTTTCTTAGCCTTTAAAAAAATGACTTGGCATTGAAAGCATTTTTAAAATTATTATTAAAATAATTCATCTCTTTCTCAACTTCTCTATGTCTAATTAATCACTGAAATTTGCCAATGATGTTTTTGGCACCTCTACTATGGATTCAGATTAATTGAAGAAATAGAAATTATATTTGTCATATGTTACTATTGCTTTTCTATAAGAAATTATAACAAAGAATGAAACATAAATTTAAATGTTCTGTTCCTGACATTATCCATAAATCTATTTACATGCATGTATCTGGGTCTACACCAGACGATGCATTTAGTGTCTGAGGCAGCAGAGTACACTAAAACACTGTACTAGGTCTAGGGAATACTATTTAATTTTCATGAGATTCAGTTCTCATTTGTAAAACTGGAATGATATTGTCTTACGGATTTAATATCAAGACACCATAAATATATCTAGAAACACGCAATATTTAGTTAACATTCACTCTTGAAATATGGTATGTGTTTATATTTGTTAATATTACCTAGATATACAAGCACAGCTACACACACACACACACACACACACAATCATCCAAAGGATATACTCAGAGAATCAAATGTGGAATTACTGATTCTGCCAAACCTCAGATAGTTATTCAAGGTCATTCAAGAGATGCTTCAGTGTCTCCATTCTCTGAAAACAGGAATCCTCTTAGAAGGTAGTGTTGAAATTCATTGAGGTTTCAATGATTTGGGGATGATGACTTTCAGAGCCAAAGAAAAGGAACAGAGATACTTGCCAACTTTATTCTGCTTATCTCCAGTGAGAATTAATAGTGCTATTTATTTTGAGTGACCCTAAATAGTTCTTCACATTTGGAGAGTGTTTGTGCAGCCACTGAATTGACTCTCTGGGAACAAATGGAAAAACAAATCAACAACAGGCATGCCTTTTGTCAGTTTCTATCAGCTTGGGCTGGCACTGCCTTTCCATTTTTGGTCTCCAGAAGACCATGTGACCCAGTGGGCAGAAAACTAGAAGAGTCATAGCAGTTAACTTCACTTTGCAATATTTCCTCCAAATTTGCTCCTAGAAGAGTTTCATGGGTAATGAGATGAGTTTTCAAATGAAAAGGACTTAAAATAGAATCCCAGGTGGACAGCTCAGGGATTAACTTTTTAAAAAGTCATTCAACTTTCTGAATGCCAATTGACTCATTTAAAGTATTTTCTATCACAGAGGCTTGTTCTTACTAGTCGATGTATACATTTGCTGTATACCTGGCAAATGGTAACAAGTTGATAACAGTTTATTTCCTAAAAACTACTACTAGCATTTCTATCTACTGTAGAACACAGTGATAGGCAACTGCTGAATCTAGACACATTCTCATTATCTAATAGAACAAAGGCATAAAAAGGTAAATGTTCTCAACAAGGAACACTGACTACACATTTATTAATCAAAGATTGTGTTGACACAGCTTTTGAAAACTCATGATTTTTACATGCACTAGAGCCATCTATATTTAATACACTAGATAAAACATTCAGCACATGTTATATTTGGATTTCACTAATAAAGGGACTTTCTACACATCTGCTTTGCTTATCTAATACTCAAGTACAGCCAATAATTTCAAAGAAGGTAGATTGCAATTAAGCATCAGTTTCATCTCTGGATAGCAGTTCTTATCCAATAGAGGTGTCATGAAACTTAAGGTAATGACAATAAAAGTGCTAAATACAATTTGAAACATTTTATAATTTGTGAGCTTTTTTCACTATTAGGTCAACAAAGGTTATTCTTGATAATGGAAAAGTACCCAGTTCAGTAATTTGCTGATTGTTGTTCCAAATTACATTATTTACAGTGCAAAATTTAAAATATATAACATTTTAAGTAGTTAAAATAGATCAAACATTAAATTTCCCTATATGGTAAAATGTAGCAAAATACCTTCCCATAATTCAGAGAACATCCTACTTCCTAAAAAGTCAAAGTAAAGTTATAAAATGAACAAAAATATCTGGATTTTTGAAAGGTAAATAAGTGACTGATGGTGAATCAAATTCTTTTGTTTTGCAGTATTTCTATGTGCAATGTGTTGAGCAATCACTTCTAATACAAAGCCCCAGATGCCTGGTGAAATATGCAAACGGGATTCTCTCTGCTTTGCATAGAGCCTCTTGCACAACTGTTTTACATGTTCCTTGGTCTTGAGGTTTATCAGCTTTTGGCTTGTATGTATAATCTAAGGTCTAAAATCTGCCAACTTAACCAAACACATCCCCATATCTACTCAAATTGCCAGGAACAATCATTATAATTAAAAGATTTGTTTCCTAGGCCCGTTTGCAAATGGGATGGAAGCTATGGTCTTCTCTGCATATATACACACTAACACACAATTCTGCAGGCTACTTCATGAAATGATCCAACATATAGTTGAGACGAAGCATTCTTGATAAGAAGTATGTGTGTTGTTGGAAACTCAGGAAAGGCAAATGGTGAGTTCCATCTCTATCACATTCATCTTTATATATTTTGTGACTAGCATAGTGTGACAAGGTAGGTTCTTTGTAAATGTTGGATCAATAAAAGACTGAGTAAAAAATAAAGTAAAAAGAAGAGGCAGAGCACAGCAGAGAACCCCTGATTCTCTATTTTATGAAGGAGTAACCAAGTTTTCCCTTTAAAGATACTTATTCCCTATAATACTGATATTTCTGTGAAGCTCTACTGATACTCTTTTAGTATTGCCACCTTACTCTCAGGGCCTAGAAGACTTAACACAATTTCACATAGTGTCTGATTTATAGCAAAGAAAGAAATCATGTCTAAGATGTATGAGTCTCCAGAGATCACAGGTTTTACTTGGTTGAGCTGAGTGATGTGTTGATTCTTGACTCATTCACAGGTAACATTCTTGTTTGCTGGGCAATAACATCACAGCCATCCTCTGCAAACCACAAAATGACTGAATATGCTTTCTGCCCACTAGGACTGTCTGACAGCCCTGTATGTGGGCAGAGAAAGTCACTCACTAATTCATTACACTCTCTTTTTGGGCAGGGACATTTTCTGAGGTGATATTTTAACCATATTGGTTGTTACACCTACCTAACTGTCACTGTCTGTTAATAGCAACCAGCCCAGCCCAGGAATCTGTGTTAAAACTACCTAGTTCTCTGACACCATTGGCATTCCAAGGAAACCCCAAATCTGCACAGAAGAGTAGACTGGCTGTTGTTTACAAATGTCTACTGTGCAGAGCTATGAACGTGAGGAGAAAACAGAAGACAAAGATGTCTTTGAAAAGAAGAGAAAGTAAAGCTTCCCCAGAGACCCGCCACCATGGAAGCTTCTCCTTCCATTCTCCATCCATCCCCTTATTTCCACACAAGAGCGCATCATATTTCTAACTTACTCAGTTCCTTTGGCTACTGAAAAGGTCTATCACAAACCAAGCAAACAGGAGTAGGTATAAATAAGAAAGCAATTTGTCCTGATGATTTGAGTTATAGGTATGCATTCTATTCAAGAGTAGCAATAATCATTGCATACCCCAAAAATGTCATGAAAAGGAAATCCTAAGGGGTGCCTGGGAGGCTCAATAGGTTAAGCGGCTCAAGTCATAATCTCACAGCTTGCGGGTCGGAGCCCCGCATCCGGCACTGTGCTGACATCTCAGAGCCTGGAGCCCGCTTCCAATTCTCTCTCTCTCTCTCTCTGCTTCTTTCATGTTCATGTTCTCAAAAATAAATAAACATTAAAAATATTTTTTTAAACAAAAGGCCATCCTAACATGCTAGTGGATATAAACCATGAGTGGACAATTTTTGTGATAGAACATTAAAAGCAGAAACAACGTCTTTCTCCCTTATTGTTTCTTCATACTTTTTTTATTTTTATCTTTTGCAAATACTCAGAATCATTTAGTTTTCTCCAAGCATTAATACCTACTCACATGATGGTGTTTAAAATCCAATAGGCCTGTAAATGCTTCTCTCTTGCCACCACCCCCGCCCCATGCCCTCCAATCTCTACCACCACTCTCAGTTGCTGACTCCAAAATGGTACTAGGCTAAGAAAATAAAGAAGTCAAAGGATTGTGCCATTTCTTAGCAATTGTCATTTTCCCTTTCATTGAAGATGCAATTTAACAGCTGAAAGTGAAAACTGAAAAGAATGAGCAATTCCTTTATTCAGGATTCTGTAGAAACATAACAATATTAGCCAGCTGCCTTGAGGAGACACAGCAAGCTTATTTATTGTAAGAGGCAGTACAGAGACTAGTTGGAAAAAAATAAACCTGTGTGTTCCTTCAGCCTCTTCGATTGTTATAATTTTAATGTGATAACATGCTCTTCTCCATATGTTCACCCTCACATTCTTGTGTGGATTCAGTACACCATGTCAACTAAGTGGAATTGCATCTGGTAGCCCAATGTACAGGGTCTAAAAACTTCATTTTATTCCTTTTCATGTGAAAACAAAGAAGTTCTGACCAGAAGTTCAGCAATTAGGTGATCTGAACTATATTAGATATCACATCACTATTCTATTTCAGTTTTAAAGCTGAAGACAGAGACAGGCTGCAAATGACCTTGGTTTGGGTCTGTCTACAGAATATATGTCTTCAGGGGACTCCCTCAGGCTTGTCAGCCTTTATTCACCAGTGTCCTTGACATAGCACACTGCCTGTATAACCCTGGACAGGCTCTCAGTCTATCCAGGAAAGTAGAAGTGATTCCGTCAATAAATCTCATCATACATAAATACCTGAGGATGTCCCAACAGACCACCTGAAGAGCAAGTTCTGAATTTCAAAGACATTCTTCTTGATTCTATAATTACAGAGCTGATAGTGAAGTCACAGAAAGCTCCTGGGGAGTGAGGAGGAACTTAAATAAGAAGGTAGGCTCCTGCTTATAAAACAATGCTGACTACAGCTGTGTGATCTAAGCTTTGAAGATAAAAAGACACTTTACAAGAGCACAAGCACTTGGCTTCATATTTGGCATGTCCAGAAAAACAAACTTAAAAGATTTTACACCATTCAAAGATATTCAGGGAAAGCAGACCATTCAGAAAAGACTTATCTAACTTTTCACCCAGCTACTGATACAGTTATTTATGAAACAATCTATTATACTGAATGAGAGATGCTGTACCAAGCATTAAGCTTACAGAAATCTAGAAATTAAGATCAAAATTTAAACAAGAAATTCATTATATAATTTGAAAGACAAATAAATACAAAATTATAATCTAAAATTCACCAAATTTGTCAAACATTCTGTGAAGTCATTTCCAATGATTGCTATATAAATTGTACTATAGCCATGAAGATAGGACATACTGATCTCAAAGATAAGTGGAAAAGCCTTGCTTATTAATAAGGATAAATAAATACACCAAGTTTTTGATAACATACAAGTCAAAGAGAAGAGGATATTCCGAGAAAGGTACAAGATTCTAATCACATTTCTGGTATAACTTCAACATTTCGGCTAAGTCTTTTAATAATTCTGGCTCTGTTTCTTTAGCCTTTAAAATGTTATAAAATATTTCTAAAGTTTATCATAGTCCTAAAATAACATATGTATTAAACATGGGATATCATAAAATGTTTCACATCTTATATTTCTACTCCACATAATTAAATCTTTTTGATGATTCAGTCATCATTACAATGTCAACATATAAATGGAGGTAAATGCACACCAAGATTTCTGTTTATTTTATTTGTCACTGTATTGAACATTTATAGCAGTCGGGGTTCCCACCAGAAACAGATAATGTATCCTGGGGTATCCCAAGGAAGGTCAAAATGCTATTGACAATGCTACGGGTCACTGTAGAAGAAGCACAAAGGATAGTGCAGTAACAGGAAGAGAAAGGGGTTAATAGATCCCAAAAGAAGAGAGTAGTGTAAAAGAGACCACCTCTAGTCAAAGAACCCACACACCTGAAGAATCCTACAGAGACACCCAATGGCCAAACCAAACTGGGATCTGTAGCCTTCTGAGGTGGAGAGTAGGACAGAGAATAATGAAGACAATCCGGAATGATGTCAGAAGATATCTAGAAAGGTCCACATTCCCCCCCACCCCACCCCCAGGATCTACTCTTATCCTTTATCCAGAGAAAAAGCATGTCAGCCATTATGGAAAACAGTATGGCAGTTCCTCAAAAAATTAAAAATTTAACTACCATAGGATCTAGTAATCCCACCTCTGGGTATATACCCAATGGAAATGAAACCAGCATCTAAAAAAGATACCGGCACACCCATGTTCACCACACCATTATTCACAGCAGCCAAGATATGGAAAAAGCCTAAATGCCCTTTCATGGATCAAAGAAATGTGACATATATATAAGAGAATATTATTCAAACTTAAAAGAGAAGAAAATTCTTCCATTTGCAACAACATGGATGAAACTAGAGGGGGTTATATTAAGTGAAATAAACCAGAGAAAGATAAATACTGTAAGGTAGCACTCATTCTAAAAATAAATAAAATAAAATAAAAGCCAATTTCATGAAACAGAATAGAACGGTTGTTTCCAGAAGCTGGATAAGAGAAAAATGGGGTGATGCAAATCAAAGGATATAAATGTTTAGTTTAAGTTCTGAGGCTATAATGTGCAGCAGTGGTAACTCTACTTAATAATATGTATACTCAAAAGTTGCTGAGAGTAGATCTTTTTTTTAAGAGGAAGCACACATGCACACAATTGAACAAGGTGGGGTGAGGGGGAGAGAGGGAGAGGGAGAGAGAGAGAGAGAGAGAGAGAGAGAGAGAGAGAGAGAGAGAGAGAGAGAGAGAAGCAGGGTTCATCTGAAGCAAGGCATGAGCTCACCCAATGTGGGACTCTAACTGATGAACCATGAGATCAAGACCTGAGCTGAAGTCAGATGCTTAACAACTGAACCACCCAGGTGCCCAATGAGAGTAGATTTTAATCATTCTCACCACAAAAGGCAAAAAAGATGACAATGTGAGATGATGGATGTATTAATTATCTTGATCTTAGTCATCATTCCACAATGCATAAAGAACCATCACATCAAAGACTTTAAATATATATATGATAATACTTGTCAAATCTTCCTCAATAAAGTTAAATTTAAAAGATGTAAAGCCACATGTCCCCAGTACAGATGTTACACAATGTCTCATCAGTTAATGCATTAGAACAGGTCGGTGTCAATTTAGTCAAGTCCCACTCAAACCTAAAATATTAGTCACTGATTGTATCCATGATATGAGAAAGAAAAGGAAAGGAAAAAAAACAAAACAAAACAAACTAAACACATAACTGCTACAGTTGCTGCTTCTGTCGCTAGTCATGAAACCTGAGTTGACGATCTTCTGCCATCCCACGTCAGGTTTCCATCCTCCCCACTAGGACTTCAACTAGACAAAAACTTCACCTGATGGTGTAGCCTTAGTTTCTATTTCTACAAAATCTAAGGCTTCATCAGTCTTGTCTTAATTGGATTGCTGCAGTTTTCCATTGACTAGAATTACTGAGTATAGATTTTTGAATGTGTAAGAAATTCCCCATTAAGTCCCCTGGGTTCTCTGCTACTCTTTGCTCTCAATGAGTGTCAGAAAGCATGTTTCTTCCTGGCAGGTGCACCAATCACCCCAGATAAACAATGACCTTCTTCTCTCTCACAAGGAAACCAAAATGACCAGAGTGTCCAGTATATCAAACAATGACTGCTTGCTTGTAAAATAATTCCTTTTCACTCCAAGGCCCCCAAACCATCAAGGCCAAAATTACAGAGGTAGGGAGCAAATGTTTCCCAAATGGGTTGTTAAGTATAAGAGTACAATCTCATCTTCACTCTTTGGTTCCCGGAGCCACGTATTCTGGCTAATAGAGAAACTAGTGTATGAGTAACTAAGAGCGATGCTGTTTCTGGTATTTGAATCTTTTTCTTTTTCTTTTCTTTTTTTTTTTTTTTTTGAGACAGAGAGAGACAGAGCATGAGTAGAGAGGGGCAGAGAGAGAGGGAGACACAGAAGCCAAAGCAGGCTCCAGGCTCTGAGCTGTCAGCACAGAGCCCAATGTGGGGCTCAAACCCACAAATGTGAGATCTGACCTGAGCCGAAGTCGGAGGCTTAACCGACTGAGCCACCCAGGCACCCCTCTGGTATCTGAATCTTATCACACAGCATCTCAACTTCACAAGGTGTTTCCTAGCTAGAAATGTAAATTAATTTCCATCCCATCCTTCTACAAACCCAAGTGTTCCTCAGCAATGAAACACAGGTTGAGACCATGGGTGTATGCCTGTGTTTCTACACTTTGCTGTAAAATATATACCCTGGCTAGAGGTGATGTCATGTAGTAGGCCATGGCAATGAAGAAAACATGTCTCAGATAAATAGATGGTGGTTTGACTTTTCCGGAAATATGAATCTACCCCTATAAAGAGAAAGCTATGCCCTCCCTATTTAAAGAGTGGTCAAATATAACTAGTATACTACCAGGTTGCCTGTTGGTCCTCCCTTGAAAATGGTACCTTGTTGGGAGTTCAGTGTTGGTATATATTGGTAGGATTTTCTTCTTTTTTAATGTACTGTATGTTTATGCTGTATTTTCTTCATCCATTCATCTTTCAATGAACATTTGGGTTGTTTCCAAATCTTGACTATTGGGAATAATCTTGCAAAGAACATGGCAGTATAGATACTTCTTTGAGATCCTGATTTCATATATACTCAGACGTGAGGGGGATCATGTTTTCTTTTGTATTTTATAGTGAATTTTATAGCATAATTCTACTTTCAATTTTTTTGAGGGATCTCCACACTATTTTCCATAGTGGCTGCACCATTTTACATTCTCATGCAAAGTGTTCAAGGGGTCCAATTTCTGTACATTCTTACCAATACTTGCTGTCTTTTTTTTTTTTTTTGATAATTAACATCCTAAGTGTTGGGTGATATTTCATTATGGTTTCATTTGCATTTCCCTGATGATTAATGATGTGACCATCTCTTCATTTGTTGTTGGTCATTTGTATGTCTTTTCTGGAGAAAAGTCTATTCAAGTTCTTTGCCCCTTTTAAAATCAGATTACTTTAAGCTGTTGAGTGGCAGGAATTCCTTGTATGTTTAAAGTATTCACCCTTTATCAGATATATGGTTTGCAAATAATTTCTCCCATTTCCTAAGTTGCCTTTTCATTTTGTTGATTATTTCCTTTGCTGTGCAGAAGTATTTTGGTTTGACACTATTCCACTTGTCTGTTTTTTGCAGTTTTAGTTTTTGTTCCACGTGTCTTTGGTGTTATATCCAAGAAATAACTGCCTAGGCCAATATCATAAAGCTTTTCTCTACATTTTCTTCCAAGAATTCTACAGTTTTGGTTTTTATGTTTAAGTCTTTAATCAATTTTGAATAGATTTTTGTGTATGGTTTAAGATAAGGTTCCCATTTTATTCTTTTGCATATGGATGGCCAGTTTTCTCAACAATCTTTTCCCCATTATGTACCTTGGGCACTTTTGTTGAAGATCAATTGACTGTAATTGAATAGATTTGTTTTTGGACTCTATTCTGTTCCACTGGTCTATATGTCTGCTTTTATGCCTCTACCTTTCTTCCCAAGATTGCTTTGGCTATTTGAGGTCTTTGTGATTCTATATGAATTTTAGGATTGGTTTTTCTGTTTCTGTAAAAACAAATGCCATTGGAATTTTGGTAGACATTATATCAAATCTTTAGATCATTTGGGGTAGTGTGAACACTTTAACACTGATCTTCCCATTTGAGAACAGAGGACATCTTTCCATTTGTGCGTGTCTTAATTTTTCATTAATGTGCTGTGGTTTTCAATGTATGTCTTTTACCTCCTTGATTAAGTTTATTCTCAAGTGTTTTAATATTTTTGGTGCTATTATAAATGGAATGGCTTTCTTAATTTCCTTTTTGAGCTGTTCCTTTTTAGCATACAGAAATGCAAGTGATTTTTGTATGTTGATTCTGTATCCTACAAATTTATCAATTCCTATTCTTATTTTTGTGTAGTCTTCGGGTTTCTATATATAAGATCATGTCATCTGGAAACAGGTAATTTTACTTCTTTCTGATTTGAATGTCTTTTATTTCTTTTTCTTACTTAATTTTTCTGGGCTAGGATTTCCAGTACTGTGTTCAAAAGAAGTGTTGAGAGCAAGCATCCTTGCCTTCTCCCTGATCTTAGGGGAGAACTTTTTAATTTTTCACCATTGAGTGTGATGTTAATTGTGGGATTTTCAAAAATGGACTTTATTATGTTGAGGTAAATTACCTCTATGCCTGGTTTTTGTAATGAAAGGATGCTGAATTTTATCTAATGCTTTTTGGATGTCTATTGAGATAATTGTGTAAGATTTATCCATTATTCTATCTTTTTCCTTCATTCTGTTAAGGTGGTGTAATACATTAGTTGATTTGTGTATGTTGAACCAGACTTGAATCCCAGGATTAAATCCTTCTTGGTAATAGTATGTGATCCTATTAATGTAGCATTTTGTCAAGGCTTTTTGCATCTATGTTCATCGTGGGTACTGGCATGTAGTTTTCTTGTTCTGTAATATCTTTTTCTGGTTATGTAACAGGATAATGTTAAGAGTATTTTGGACAATTATACACTAACAAATTGGATAACTTACAAGAAATTAATCCTTAGGGTGCCTGGGTGGCTCAACCGGTTAAGCATCTGACTCTGGATTTTGGCTTAGGTCATGATCTCAGAATTTATGAGTTCAAGCCCTGCAATAGGCTCTGCACTGACAGCACAGAGCCTGCTTAGGGCTCGCTCGCGCTCGCTCTCGCTCTCTCTCTCTCTCTCTCTCTCTCTCTCTCTCTCGCTTCTCTCCCTGCCCCTGCCCATGCATATGCTCTCCCTCTCTCTCAAAATAAATAAACTTAAAAAAATTAATTCTTAAAAATCATACAACTTAATAAGACTTAGTTGTGAAGTAAAAGAATACCTAAACAACAAATTTAGGAGACTGAATCAATAATTTAAAAAATTCTTAACAAAGAATAACCCAGGACCAAATGCCTTGACTGGTAAATGTTACTACACATTTAAAAAAGAATTAATACCAAGATTTTTTAAACTCTTCTAAGACATTTAAGAAAAGAGAATACTTCCAAATTCATTTTATAACACCATTTACTCTTGCAGTATATAGACTTTTTAGAGCAGTCCTGATGAATGTTGGGATCTAACTCTCTTCATAAGCCACAAGGAAATGTGCAGGGCATGAATGCCCAAGAAGAGAGAGATAAAATTATGAAGCAACTGAAACACTATCTCAAGGGCAGTCATTGAAAAACTTCAGAGGAGAGTCATTCTCTCAGGTGGCAAAGGAACAGAAATAAGTTCCCTCTTCCATCAAAAGAGGTTCTAGGGAAATCAGAAGTAAAAGCCTTGTCCAGTCTAATTCCATTCAATTAGTCAGTGTCACCCTTTTTGCTACCAATCCCCTTCCCTACTGTAAGAGATCTGGTAGTGTTTTGTGTTTAATTAGCGTGGCAGTTCTTCATCCCTTACAGTCAGAACACAGCTGGGAAACACAGCAGCCCAAGCTTCACTTCACAAGGAAGAGACTAAGAGATATGATCTCACTCTCCTTATTCTGATCTCTTGTAAAAAACTCCCCTTTGTCAAAACCTAACCAGAACCAGAGGGAAAGAGAAGCCTCTTGAGATAGTCCATTCAAGTCAGTCTTCTGGACAGAGAGCAGGGTGGAGAAGAGTCAAAAATGGGTCTGGAACAGGAAACAACAGACAGTTCATATAGTACCAAAAACTCAACACTACATCAGGTGAAGATTTTGAAAAATAACCTCAAAAGGTAAGAGAACCAGACTCAGAAATGAGCACAAACCAAGACCAGAAATAGGAACTGTAATCCAATGAGGAAGAATTCTGTCACGTTATTCTAGATTCATGTTCTAAAGTGGGTTTAGAGGTTTAGCATAGCTTGGTTAATGTGCCAAATTTAGTTAAGAACGACAACATTCCTAATTCAGTACCATCAGATTATACCCAATAGTTAAGAATTAATATCTCAAATGGAAAGCAGAGTAAAAGTATGCTAGCCTGCCACAAAATAGCAATTGTCTGCTTTAACCATGGAGGGATCCTCTGCTGGACTACAAGGCAGTCTTGACCTGCACACCCAGGAAGTTCTGCTATTTGTAGTACAGTTCCTCAGGCTACACAAGCATACACAAAAGCAAACAAACAAACAGGCAAGCAAATAAATCAAAAGACAGAACGCTAAGCCATAGTTCCAAAGTCTGGTCAAGGTAGGATTATTTGGATGCTATCCCCTACACTGAACATCCATGGCACTTTGGCTGAATCTTTTGTGTGTTTATAACTTTCACTTAGACTATTTTAATTTAATAATGTGTCACATCATACCTATTCAAGCACACATGCTGGTGAGGCAGGATCCTGAGTTATTTGCTTTTATATTTCCCTTTCAGCTAGTTTCATGCTTTAAGCGCAAAAGTCAATAAATACTAACTAAACAAATGAATAAATGAATAATAACCTCTTGAACTGTCCAATAAAGATTAAGTTGGATTTAATTTAGGATACATTTTACTATGTCTTCCCATTCTTCACCCAGGGTGTATGTGTTATTCTTTTAAAGTTAAAAAAATAGTAAGGCTTTAAGCAATAATCTATTCCAGAAAATTAGATGAAAGAAGACTTCAGTGGGAATGCCTACAACAGATGGAGACTCTGATTCCAGTGGCCATTTCATTTCTACTGTCTCTGGGGACCGAGGGAAAGTCCTTGGCATAAGCTTCCTTCTCTCCTAACAGGTCTCTCTGTAATATTTCCCAAAGGAGCAAAAAGCTTTTTGAATTTATTTTTCTGCTGCTGAGAAAATCACCTTATATGTGTCACATATCAGTGCTTCAATGAAAAACATTTGTTGGCTGATTTAAAAACAAGTTAGAATTAGCTACAGTTATGATTCAGTTGATGAACCACACTAGCTTCGGGTTGGATTTTAAATGACCAGTCTTTTAAAATAGTCCCTTTTAATGGAAAATCAGTTTCATCTTCATCCTTACTCACTCAACTGCTGCAATATCTCAAAGGAATTTTTTAAAAAATAAAAAAGAACATGCCTGAATGTACATTTAAAAAAAAAAAGTTCACTGAGTTGAAAACATATTGCAATGGTCACTTTTCACATACATACACTAGCTGTGCCATTTGATATCTTGCCATTTAGTACAATTTGCCATAGTATGCTATTTTTGTACATACATGTGCTTGCTGTGCCATTTGGTATCTAAAAGGAAGGCTTACCTAACTAAAATACTAAGATTCTAATACACATATAAGGGCAAAAGAGGTAACCAAAAACTTTAAAAGAGAAAATACAAAGCAACATATTGAAAACCATTAGATTCACTAATAATAATAGAAAATAAATTGAATATAGAAAGGTAACATTTTGGTTATTAAGCAAAGAGTATTTTAATTAATAAAAAAGAATTAACTGCTAATACTAGCAAAGATCCAATGAAACAAAAACTCTCAGATGCTTCTGGTTGGAGTACAGATTACAATTTAACACAGATATCAAGAGCCTCAAAATATTTATATCTTTATGACCCATCTATGCACACTTTGGGGAATCTATCCTAAGAAATGACTGAAATGCTTGTGATACAATTTTTAACCAGGTATTCACTTTCCCAAGCCTTTCCTTTATTTAAATCTTATAAAAGACCAAATTTAATTCACATCTCCCTACTGTGCCTCTCACCTCTTTGCTGATTCCCCTTCATTTTCTCAAGTCCCCTGAGTCTTCCATTTCTTATTCCTTTGCTGCCCCTCCACACCCATTTCCTAAGCATAAGATAAAGACTATGAAAGGTATTAGATTGAGGAGAGGACAGACCGTGGAGGTTCTGTGGTATTATATCCAGGGCTCTATTCCCACGATAGCTACTCTGTCTATTCATCTCATAGTCCTGCTGATATGGGCCTTGCCAGACTTAAACTTGCCATGTAGAAAGGAAAGCAATCGTTCATGGAAAACAGAGGATATGAAAATCACTTCCAAGAAGCAGGGAATAAAGCAGGCAGGGGGCAATCAGTTACACACACACATACAAAATCCCTCAACCTAATTTTACCCTGAGCATTAAAACCATGCCTATTGGCATCTTACCTAATTGCCTTATCCATTTGTGCAAACCATTATTTCCAAAATTACTTTCTTGAATGAGTATATGTGTACTGCCCTTGGCATTCTTTGTCCCTACAAAGATTTAAGAAGATTGAAAAAGTAGAATGTAATCTGAGGTTGGCCTTTGGGTTTTAACAAAAAGGAAGAGGGCCAATGCTTTGAAGCAATTCAAGAAAAATTAAAATTTACTTCTATAGCCAAAAGCTTAGAATTCATGATAGAGGTATACTGGCAGACATGTGGTGGTAACTGAGGTTTTTTTGGCATGTGTCTATACAAACCCACACTTAATATTTGCAGGGTACAAGGCAAGAGCACCAAGAGAGCCCCAGTGCCCAGGACACCCACTCGCCCATCTTGTTCCTACTCATGATCACATGGTGAGGCACCTCACAAACATACCTAGGACGTGTAACTCAGAAATCCAATCCATACACCCCTGAAACTGTCCCCTGTCCTCAGATAAGTCTAAGAAAAAGGTACATAAAATCACCGGAAGTGGATTTAGGACTAGTTGATACCAGGTTGTGGGTACACAGAATATGGTCTACAAGGGGAGAGTAGGTTTTAAGTGGTCCCCAAGGCACTGCTCTCTTCATCGAGAGTGAAGCAATCAGAACAAAACTAGAGGGAGCTCCACTAAAGCACTGTGCCTAGGGCCAGAGTCACATTGTCTGGGTCTAAGATAGCTTTTGGCCTGTCGTACATTCATTTATTCTGAGTACTGAGAAAAAGAACTGAAATGTCCCTATCCCAGTCATGATGACTCATAGTTATTAATTTCATTCCTTTCTCTCTGACAGTGATGACAATATTGACAAGTTATTCAATATGGATCAATTCCTGATTGTGGTTTGGTTCTTGAAGGTTTTGGTGGGTTTTTACACGGATGAAAATAAGACATTATCATTGCACCTATAAATACCAGGACCAACTAATAAAAGAAGGAAGTGTTGCCCTTAGCTCAGGTACCAGATGGCAGGGGAAAGTGGGGGCGGGAGAGAGCAGCAAGCTCAACATCATCAGTTTGTTATAAAGAAGTGCCCACACTCGGGATATTACCGTTAAGTGGAAATCATGGCCACATGTTTTTCGGGGCTTTGAGGACCCCATACGCTTCACAGCATAGTCAGTGAAAACATCGATATTCTATTCAGAAAACACGATGAGAAAGATTGAATACACATCTCTCTGATACAGAGGTGTGTTCCATTCCTCCCGATAAATGTGTTCAATTGCTGAACTGGGAGGTCTGCCAGTTCCCAGAGAGCTCGGATGTGTGTGATGCTCCCTGGGCTCCCTGCTTCTGTTATACTTCTCTCCTACAAGTAGAGCTGTGACATGACATAGATTAGAATAAGCAGAGTTCCTTTACTATATGTTGACGAGCCACTGACAAACAGGACACAAATGGTGGTCAGACTGAATCAGCGAGCTGGACAATCTTTCTCTTGATAACTGACCTGTTATTTTACGTCTCAAGAATAATCCATACACCCAGCCATTTTTTTTAACATTACCAACAATGACCACTCTATCCTTGAACCTAATTTTACATCTAATGTTGCTCTGGAGGCGAAAAGCCCTTTCTGCTAGCCAACCCAAATCTCCTTGCCTTCAATTCATCATGCAGCACTGCACTTTAAGTTCAAACTTGGGGGCTCAATTTCCAAGTCCTGTTCTGTTTCTGCACTCAGAGCAGGCAGTTATGGCTGGGTTTGCACAGCGGTCACTCAATTGCTGCAGGGGCTTTGATATGTAATCAGGGAGTAATGTTGTGTGTCGGCACCGCGAGGCCCCTAGAGCCAGGTGCTACAGAAATACAAGGTATTAGAATATTTTGACCTGTGGGGGTGGACGGTGCTTTGATACATCCTCATCACATTGCATTGTGACAGGTCTGCAAAAAAGTGCAAGACAATCAGAGCTGAGCTTATCTTACTGTGTAAACCTCAGCGGGAGGGGTCATACCTGTACTGCAAGCTAACTTCCATAGAAGCCGTGATTATCTTCATCTCTTATTAATTTCCTTTTTCACAATCGAAAATATGTAGCCCCAACTGCCACTCTCCATTAACAGATCCTGATACGCTTCAAATGATCCATAAACTCTCTTCTGTGCAGTTTCTGAGTAAATGAACATTTAGGGAGAAGAAACAATTGCAGTCATATTCCTCCATAGATTTGATCATATTAGCTCAAAAGAAGATTATTGAATGTATTCACTTTAAATGCTAAGGCATTCAGAGCTCTCCATAAGAAAAGAATATGTAAAGCAGAAACATCTAAGTGATTTAGCCAAGTATTATATTCCTCACCTACATATTAGCTTGGTGATAGGGATCTAGATGCAGCTTCAGTCAATATTGAATATGTAATAAGAGAAACACCATAACACTACCTGCTATGAAAGAAATTTCAGATGATAGTAGTACATGACAAAGTTGTTTTTATTTATTCATCTTATAGCCATGTGAATTTTTAAAGGGCAAACTCCTGGCTTGTTCAGGCCTACAGAAAACATACTACACTAGGCTTTTATTATATGTTGACTAATAGCAACAGAAACTGCTTTGGAACACATCACTGTCTTCATCAAATACCTTGGCAAAGAAGAGAGAGTAAGCGAATGCTTTAGCCAGCATTCCATAATTACCCAAAGCAGAGCCAGCTCTGGGATCAGAATGACAATCAATCCATCAGACTATGGGCAGGGTAAGAATGAGATCTATAGCAAGATCTATATTGCACTCCTCATGCATTATTTCTGCTTCTCACCTGCACAAGTACAGACACCACATTTGTAAACACAAGCACATATTCTATCTGACTGCAAGTAAAGTCCTATCTTAAACCATAACTCCAGGGGAAATGAGTTACACAGTCAGCTGATAGCAGAGTTACCAGCTGTTCTAATAAAAAGGTAAATGTGAACATGTGAACCCTGAGAATTATCACCCATTATCAATAATAGGACAGTCCATTTTTCAAGAAGAGGTAGAAATAATGAGCTTTAACATAGATGGAAGCATTTGGTAACATGCCAGAAGGTTTAGCAATGGTATGTAGGTTCTTTTTCCTTGGGACCCTAGTAATTCCCATCTAAATGTGCCCTTCCAAAATTCCCCTCGATTTAAAATGTGAGGTCCCACTGGACAACAAAGCTTTTGACTTGAAAATCTAATTATCTACACTTTCTTTTAAATGAATGAATTTCATAATAAATGATTCCAATAGCAGATGCAACATGACTGAACAGCTGCATTTCCCAGAATGTTGTCCGGACTAAAAGTTCAATGTTCCTTCTTTAATCAGAAACCTGACCACCAGATAAATGTGTTGGCTTTCAACATGACCCTTCATTGATTAAATTTTGCCCAACTCAGAAAATTAAATGGAAAGAAAAGGGGAAATAAGATTGGTTTTACTTTGTTTTCAGATGAAATGTCTTATTTGTCAGATTACTTTAAATAAAAATTTACATGTTATAGTTTAGACTTTATCTGAAATACAGAAAGTTTATTTGTAGTCAAAATGGATTTTGGGGTTTCATGGATTTTCAATAGCTTGAATTGTACTCATTAAATTGGTAATTGTTATTTGCTGTACAGTTGATCAGACAATTATTGGTAAATAAGATGATGTAGATGAAATAGAACTGATGGAGCATTTAACCATTGACAGTTTAATTCATTAACTGTAGGAGTTACATTCATGTGCACATTAGATTTTAAGAAAGCTGTATGCATTCCAGGATGGCTTGTGGAAGAAAAAGGTACACATTTCTAACCATTAAAATAGAAAAACAGAAAATAGCCCTCAGCTTTAAAGATTCAAGAATTGGACCATAGAGAGAATAAGTGGCTTTTTTTTTCCCCCAGAATCGTGTCACTGGTTACTAATCTGGGCAGGACCAGAATCTAGTCTTCTAATGTTAAACCAGGCCAAGGGGTTTATCCAAGGAATACATTCAATAAATATTCTTGGAATGAATGAATGAAACACAGTGCCTTTTAAATAAATTCCTGTCCCAGCATTGGAGATTTACATCTCAGCCTCCTCAGTGGTAGGCACAATTACCACCTACCCCAAATATTCAATAGATATATGATGATAAATAGTATGGTAGATGATAAGAGAGATTCAGGGAAAGAGAGCTTTATTCATCTCTAAATGTGGGAAATCATATTATTTTTTCCATTTCAGAAAAATTTTTTGCTCTCCTTGAATATTTCTAGGTGATGAGGAGTATTCCTACTGAGTAGGAATACTAAGTGAGTAGTATTT
This sequence comes from Suricata suricatta, assembly GCF_006229205.1. Taxonomy (NCBI): domain Eukaryota; kingdom Metazoa; phylum Chordata; class Mammalia; order Carnivora; family Herpestidae; genus Suricata; species Suricata suricatta. The sequence goes on along the minus strand of NC_043705.1, from coordinate 81,533,600 downwards.
AGCAAATGTCTACATAACATGTTTCCAATTGGCCAATCCTGTTTTCCCCTTGAAAATGAGTTTCAAAGGAAAAGTCTTGTGTGGGTCTCCTTGCTCTATTCTGAAAACTCCAGAGGACTCTCTTCCCATGGTCCTTTAGGGAAGAAAATTATGCATCAGGGACAGAGAGTAATCAGCACAAATAACAGATCAGACTCTTCATATATTCAGATCACTTTATGATATGATAGTAAGAATAAAGACCATCCATCCAGGGCTTGTCAACCCTTCCTTTTACTTACCACCCTTCTTTCCTTCCTTCCTTCCTTCCTTCCTTCCTTCCTTCCTTCTTTCCTTTTCCTTTTAAGGAGCATATCAAATTTTAAAGCATTGAAACTGTAAACTATCTACTGAATCAGTGGCATCCCATATCATTAGGAGAGGCCAGATGCCACTGGGTTTCAAAGAAGTCAATTCTTATACTTAGGGTTTTGAAATTCATGTCAGAGTTAATAGTTTAAAGGGCAAACCTTTTCTGTTTCAAGAGGAGGATTATGAAAGAAGAAAGTGCTTATTGAAATAGCAGTTTTGATAAAAATAAGACCATTAATTTTATACTATGTAAAATAAAGTTTGAAAAAATACCAGATTACATAGGAGCCATTTTGCACTCTCACAAAGAGATAAATTTCAAACAAACGGGAGCAGGAAAGGCTGGTGGACAGGATAACAATAGAGGGCTACTTGT